>NW_026935113.1:0-63568 GCF_032062105.1 Saccostrea cuccullata | reverse complement strand
AAAATCATTAATTATTAACACAGGTTGCTGTGTCGATGCATATTTTTTTGTAATTTTCTGGAATTTCTTGTTTTTTTGATTGATCGTTGAAGAATTTTTATATCAGTTTTAATTTCTGTCAGGAGACAAAGTACGTTTAAGAGAGTCTCACTTTTGGTGATATATATAGATGATTCCTATGTGTTGCTGACGCTTTGTTTCAAATGTTGTTTTAATATCCACAAACCTGTGCTTTCTGTGTTCTGAACAATGAAACCATGTCAAAGTCAACATGAAGTACATTATTTTTATAGATTCTATCCGGATGTCTGACACAGATCTCCTGCTTTAAGATGCGTTTTTGTTTCTTGTTTCTTTTTTTGTTTGTTTGGTAAATTACAATATCATGGATATTTGTATCTAGACCATGATGCTTCAATAACTATTGTAGACACAGGTCCTGTTTACTGGTTTTATAATAGAAATCTGTGTCACCCTGACATTGAGAGCACAGTCGTACTTCATGCAGTCTGCTGATTCCTGAAACCAATATTTTATTTTCTTTCATTAAATTTTTTGAGTAATTCTATACAAGCATAAATCTGAAGGCAAAAATAGAAATCAACAATTACACAACAAAATGCATGCATAACAATTTGAAGTTCAGATTGAATATACTTTGATATTATCTGGTAAAACATTAAATTACGCTAAGACTATGATATAGTATAGTTAGATAAATTCAAGATTATATGACTATAGTATATTTTGTGAGAGAGAGGAGAAATTATAAGATAGAATGTGTTTTAGATGGGTGTTAAAAACAAGGAAACATTTTCTCAATAGGAGAAAAAGAAGAGACACGGTTTTATCTCCATCAGTCGTGTCACAGTAAACATGTGTTTCAACCAGTGCGGGTTGTGTGTGTGTGTGTGTCCCCTTTGTAAGCAATCAACTCAATTTTTTGGTGCTGTCGAATTGATCATTACTTTTATGTACCGTCGGACGATATCTACTTTTGTATGTCGTCGATGTGATATTTACTTTAGTGTTCTGTGACTTGATATTTACTTTTTTGTGTTCAACTGATGCAATATATTCTTTTGGTGGCAATCGACTTATATTTTCTATGTTTTCCTATCGGCTTGATATTTACTTTTTGTGAGTAGTCAACTCGACGTTTACTTTTTTGCACCGTTTATTGATGTTCGATTTCGTCTGTTTCCATCCTGCTTATTGTTGCTAATTATGTATATGTAAATGCATGCATACAACACCATCCATCGAACACATTTTGTTTTTAAAATGAAATTTCAAAAACAAAACCCTGTGTTATTTCATTAAAGAATAGCAATTAGAGATTGAAAGAAATTAAGATGTTATCTATTATAAGTTGTTAACGGTTATGATCGATTATTAATCGATTATACCAAGCCGATTATTACCAATATTCGATTCTAGTATCTTTTAGATTCCCAATCACTAATCAATAAAAAGTTGTAAACGAAGATACGTTTTTGTCGGCTTCAATAAAAGTCGCATGTTAAACTGAAAAAAAAATCGGACCACCCTTAATATGCCGATGCAAATGTATCCCATACCATAAATAGGCAAATATAAAACGTTGAAACTGAAATCATTTACACAAAGCGTCGAACATTTACAAGTTTTATCTTTGTGTATTAAAAAAATTGTTTTTGTATATAAACATGTAAAGCCATCTGTTGTTTCTGTTTTTCTACAGATACATGTGTGACTTTGTATTGTTATTGGAATTATACAAGTACAATCATCTTTTGCTTTTTTATATATACAGCCATCTACTGTTTTTGTATATGAACTTCCATCTACTGTTTTTGCATTACACAACCATGCATTTTTTTTATATATATCAAACTGTAATGTTTTTGTGCTCTGTGGAGTGTTTGTTTTCAGCCGTGTCACAAAATATTGTGGATCATGTGTATAAAGTCAGGAACTCTAGATCTTTATTGATGTTATACAAGAACAAGCCAAAGTTTGTTTCAACAAGTGTATTAATAATATGTTTACTATATCTTTCTCCTTATATACATACCCTGTCTGACACCTTACGTGATTTAGGGCATCTTGTAAGGGTATTAGGCTCCATCTTTAGCTTTCATATATAAAAATTACAATCTCATGCCTTGTTGATTAAATTGTTGGACTTCTATGATATTGTCGGAAAAAATTTTTAATAAAATTTAAAAAATGAGAAAATTGAGAATATTTTCCCATTTTATCCTTCGGAAAAAGGCTTCAAAAATCGCGTATTTAAAAAGTTAACGGTGAGCGGAGTTATTTGTTTTTGACGTAACTATTTGTGACGTAGGCAGGTTATGTTATACCAAAGGGATAAAACTGTTTAACCAATCAAATGACGTGTTACAACTAAAATTAAATTATTTCTGTATATTCACAATTACACTGCTTTTCTGCATATAAAGTGAATGGAAATCAATTGCATTCAACACAACATAGCATGGACAGGGTGCAAAAAGTTTAAAGCATGCATTTTGATTTGACATTACAATCGTATGAACATTTCTAAAACAAGGTAACTTATTGACAAGCAGTATTCAATTTCAAAGTCAATAAAACAATACAAAATAAGAGCAGAGCAAACACGGACCTCCAAAACATCAGAAGTGGGATCAGGTACCATGGAGGAGTGAGGACCGGTTACACCCACCATGTGCTCCTTGTCATGATCGTGAAGTAAAGAAAAAAATCCGTCGTCAATTCAGTGTATAAATAATGGACTAACAATTTGTATGAAAAACGTCAGTCATCATTTGACTCAATGATAAATTGTATTTGCTGACAAGGTCATTGTATCGAACATAGAACTTACGAAATGATGACTTTAAACAAATCTGTTGATATTCTTGTTTCGTCAACTTGCATGTCAATAATTTACCTCGTTTTACAAATAGTTGGTACATAGAGCATGCTCTTGCCTATCAAATCAACTGAGATTCATATACTCCGTATGCAGGTGATGAAGGTATTTTTTTGATAAGTAAGGGAAGTTGACGATAGAAAAGTTGAAGTCATCACGTTTATCATAAAGCTTGGTTGTTAGATTACCAATGTGTCTGTTTTATAAAGCATAAATTTCACATATAGTTTACATGTATTATAAACCACACATTACATGTACATTAATAAATTATGGTTAACTTGTATTATAAAGCTCACATTACACATCTGATGATAAATAGTATGTGTAATATCAGCCACATGTTACATATACATTGAAAAGAGTGTTTTACATGTTTGTGAAAAGCTATAATGTTTGAGAAGACTGTATAATATTTTCTATATTATTTATATTATCAAATACATGTATGATAAATGTAAGTCGACTATAAATCTTATACTTTTCATTTCTATTTAATTTCAAATTTAATTTATTAATCAAATTATCTTATAGTTTTTGCTATTATGAAAAAAACAATGCTTTAAACATTTATTATTGCTAGGGACTACACTATTCGCTTAAAATATAGAACTTTTTGTATAAAGGTATGCCTGACTTGCACAACTAACTATTTTACTTAATAGTTTAAAGTGATTTTGGAGAGCTAATCAAGATAATATACGAAAAAGAGTAATCATAATGATATGACCATCTATAAAAATTCATCTTATAACGGGTCCTTAGATCAGAAGTTGCATGGATTTTAATTACTATAATACTTTAAAATGTAAAATATTTTTTTAACATAAACATTATAATGATTTTTTATTAAACCCAATCACAACTGAAAGCTCACAGATCATCAGATATGTGCGTTGTTGTCTTGTGAATGTCGTGCATGTTTTGCGTCTATTATGTTTCAATTTATTTTCCATTGTTTACCTTACGTCCACTTTCATGTTTGGCATGATGTTATCAGTTCGCATTTGTTTAAAATTAACTCTTAAACGGTAAAACAAAGTTAAACATAAAAATTCTCCAATCCCGTCATTTGCATCGGATATGGACAGATCGGTAGATATAATCATTCCAAATTCAAAAGCAAAACTAAATTTTATTGAAAAAGTAATTCACGATAATTCCACAACAAATCTCAAAAGGGAGTAAATAATTTATATAAAATATAAATTATAATATACAAAAATAATTTACCCAAATACGAGGGGTGATCAAAAAGTTCGCAAACTATCTCTATATCTACAAAACCACAATTCAGATTAGAATGAAATTCGCTACACACATAGCCATACACAAGATCTATAAATAGCATATGCTGAATAAAGTTTCTCTCCTTGTTTGTGACGTCACAATATGAAAATGACGTCACTATTTAGGTCACTTGTGACGAAAAATGGTTGTCTCAGTCGAACTCTTTCAACAAACGACTGTACAATTTATTGTAATATCTTAGAAATCCCTCTACAGTATCATATAATAATTTGTACACAGTTTATTGAGATAAATGAGTTCCTATAAATACAATTAATGATTGGATTAATCGTTTTAGTGAAGGAAGGCTGATGGTTAAAAATGATACTTGTCATCTTGCCCAGTGAAAGCAAGTTTGAAAAGATATGTATTTTTAATTAAGCAATTTGCTATCAAAGACCTCCAATTAGCACTTTGAAAAATAGCTGAATATTTGAACAATGATATAAGTATTAAATACCTAAGATATCGTTTACTTTAGATTTTAAACATATTAGATATGATAAAAAGGATGCATCCATTCTCTATCCACCTTGAATAAAGGTCTCTCCTAAGACAGAAGATTTGTGTTTTAATGGTCGCCATGCTTATTTTTGGAAAGGATGTTTTTATCCACCCATTCTGTTGCCGAGATATGACTATTTCTGACCAATTAACTGTTCTTGTCATAAAAATTAACTCACATGGAAAGAAATATAAAACTCGGAAAAATCTTTTAACTTTTGTGACAGAACGCTACGGAGGGGGTCACGTGACCGCCAATATCACGTGATTCGCGCATGTGCAGAACGTTGGTTGATGTGCATTAAAATTGGGGGGTGGGGGTTTAATTTAAAATATAATCAACATTAAAACCAAATATTGTTTCTTGTATGGAAGTTATTCAATTAGTTTGCGAACTTTTTGATCACACCTCGTAAATATCAAATATACCTTGGGTAGCGTCCGTAAAAACATTTTATAAAATATACCTTCCGGAATTTTCCAGCCTCCATTTATGTTTTACATATACGTTACCAGTGACGTCACTGGAAAGAGAGTCTGACGTCTGCAAGTGCAAGTGCCTAGCTATCGGTAAGGAATGCATAAAAACAACTATTATTTAATTACTTTATGACTGTGTGTTGCATGTTAACTAAGGAATGTGGGTTTTTTCAGCGTATTACATAATGGAGACTTGGGTTACCAAATAGGAAATTATTGACCATGATAACGCAGTGAGGCAGAGTTATCTAATATCTTGGTCAGCACCCAGGTGTATCCATCAACACGGGCACGTTATATCAAAATGCAGGTGAAGTTTAAGAATACTCTAATAACAATTAAGTATTTATTGAAAATATTTTAACCTAATAAATGAGATGTAGAAAAAACAAAAACAACAACAATTTGATGGAAAGTTCCACTCACCGCATTTATTTCTTTTTACAGTAAAGATGGTAAAGGAATTATCATCTTTCAAGGCAATAACGGTTTATGATTTATTTTAAGATGTCTACCTTTTTTCATCCTTGTAAACACATCTAAATGCCTAGAATGGACTTCAAATCAGATTCTGAAAGTTTAACCAGCATAATCATGATTATGGTAATACTTTAAAAAAATCAATAAGATTTTCTGATAACATTGCATTGAGACTTGCAAATACTTACTTGAAGCTTTTCATGTAAAATTTGAAATGCAATTTTTTTTAACATATATTTTTAACCACGAAGACAAAAAGATAAACTAGCTATTGTCCTCATAGCCAGTAAATAGGTGTATACTGTTTTTGTCCATCGTCATACACTGTGGTAACATTTGAACATTTACAGCTCCCCCGCCCCTCCCTCCAATCAAAGGGAAGGTAACTCCATCAGAATTATTCAAAAATTTTTTTTAATTGCACAAGCAAACTGTTAGCCAGATTTTAATGAGCATTGAGTCCTAATAAAATTAAGAAATTAATAGCCCTTGGTAGGTGATTCAAATGTAAAGGCACATGCAGCTTAATTGATCATATACTGAAAATGCATTGATTCATTAATCAAAGATTCTGGGGTAAATGTATACAGATTTGCCCTGTCTGTCTGTCTGCAAAAACTTTTCACATTGGCCATACCATTTTAGTGGTTGAAAATATGTCTTCCATATAACCACAGACCTGTGTAATCATTGTGACGAGACCTTTCTCCCGGAACGCCAGATGTAACTCTTTGACTTGAACTTTGAGTATGACTCACTTTTCAGAAAGTATCAAAACTTGAATCTTGGCCATTACTTTTGAACAGTTGATGCTAGGGCTTTCGTACTTCACTCGTGTATTTACTGTGAAAAAACCTTTCAATGGGTACAAATTAACGAGGCCCGATCTAGTTGAAAATTACGAAAACGGAATGATAAAAAAAATTAATTCTTGGAAATATATTTGTATGTTTTATGCTTAGAAAAATTAGAATGAAATTTTGTTACCTTGCCTTTATTGTAGTCAAATGGGGACACTTCAAGATATGAACCATTTTTCGTGTTTTTATACACAATTACATACAAAAACTATTCAATAAACAAAGTAATTTACAAATTGAAAAAAAAATACATGATGAAATTCTTTGTTTTTCATATATATCATGCAATTTTCATTCTTCTTATAAAAAATGAAAAGAAATTTGGAGGTAGCCTTTATTGCAGTGAAAAGGGGGCATGTCAAAACACAAAATTTGGATTTATTCTATCTAACTTCGTATTATATTTTATAGGTCAAAATGGGTTTACATAACGCCAACAAACGATAAAAATACTGTATTAGTTTCTAAAAAATAAATAATTCTCACATTATGAAATAAATTTCTCGCCATGCGTTATTTTTCTCTTAACACGCGACGTTGTTTTACGTGGAAAAAAGGGATAGAGGGAGGAGGGAGGGGGGGGGGGGTAAGGGCGACAAAATTGCAATTTTTACTAATATCATGTAATATATACAAAATAAAATATTTCGGCGGTTCAATTTCAATGATTTTTAGACTTATTTTAGTTTTTAAAACTGAAGATAATCCATGCATATTTTAAGTCCGCAATAAAAAGAGTGTGTATAAACATTTCAACATGTTCAAAGATAAAGACTAAAATCGTTTACTTTTAGTTACAGTGTTTGTTTTTTAAACTCACAAATTGAAATAAAACAGAATAAAATTGATGAATCTGTACCAAAAAATTAATCCCTCAAACTTAATTAGGTTCCAAAGTTGTTTATTAATTTGAATATTTAAAAAAAATAATAGAAATGCCAGCTTTCAATGCATATTCTAATGCAATTGTTTTGTAAAGCACTCTTTGATTGGCTAATGCACTGATGTTTGAAGCAGTAAAACGAGCATTAAGGTCAAGATCTAGTAAATGAAGGGTGCCTACAGATTTATCAAACTTGACAAATAAATTCCTTTATTGATGCTTTACAACTTTACCTTGGTCAAATAAGGTGTTTCGGGACATAATTTGTTGGTAAACAAGATGAAAAACTGTATTTTAAACAATCATTTTCAATGAAAAATTAAGAAAACTAGTCATAAATATGGGATTTTTTTTCGTATTCGGCATAGGAAATGTATCCAGATTGCCTACAGTCTCTCAGAAAACTGTAATTAGTATGTTCCTGGCCTCTTCTTTAAATCAATATCAAATTTAACATTAGTTTCCGGTTTACTTTTCATATGATTTCAAATTGAATGACATGAAAAAACCCTATTTTCTACATAATTCTGCTAAAGCCGTAAAGTACGGGAAAAAGGAAGTTGAAATTGATTATGACGTCATAATAGATCTAGCACCAAAATATTAGCCTCAAGTTATTTACTAGATCTTGACCTTAACGAGAGTGAAAGCTTATCATTGTGACGTCATAATAGAGCGACGCAAAATACACAATGCCCTGGGACGTATTTCATGTAATAAAACTCAACAAAATAAGACGTAAACAACAAACAAAATGCATGGATTGCATTAGAATGGGAATAACTAAACTTCTAATTTGGTATTTGCGACCGTTATTGCTGATTTAACGGTCGCAAACATCCGTTTTAAAAAAACTCAGTTTGCGACCGTTAAATCAGCATTAACGGTCGCAAATACCAAATTAGAAGATAGTTATTCCCTAATTCTATAGAGCTACCATGTAAGCAAGATCAGCGAAACATTTTAGCGCAATTTGACGTCATTTTAACTGTGACGTTATTGTGTTCAATTGTGACGGCAGTCAAAGGTATTGTGGCGTGCTTGAGTCGACACTGCGTTAAAACGTAAGCTCAGATCAATTAGAACGGGCCTCGTTTAAATATTTTACCTTTATCTTCTAGTTTGACTTTCTGTTAAAAACTTTCACTTTAATCATAACTTTTGAGCTGATAGTAGTAGGGTTTTCATATTTCACAGGTTTATTCTTTGTGAAAAGACCTTCCTTGGATATCAACAATTTTGACCTTTGACCTTGACCTTTTAGTTATACTTGCACTCGGGAAACTTCAACCATAAGCTGGCATGCTGGGGAATGAGTACCGGGGTATTTTACAAACACATCTTTTTTCACTAAGTTCACCCACAAAATAATGCTATTTAAACATTTTTAGGTAAAGAATTACAAGGTAGATATTTGAGAGTATAGTGAAAAAAATAGTTTAAAAGATCAAAGTTATAAATACTTAAAAAGATTAAAATAATTTAGCATTTATATTTAAGTTCTACTGCATAATTTACTTTCAAAATTTGCGGAAATTTCAAATTTCTTTTTTGGTATATAAAGTTTATTAAGGAAATAGTTTTCTAAGATTCGTTTCAGTAACTGAAGTAATATTTCAAGCAGTTTGATTATAAGTCGGCTGAAAGAATTAACGGGGAAAATTTAACGTAAAGTTAAATTCTTCTTTGGTGCAGAACGAAGCCAGGAATTATTTTTGCACTTGTAGGATAGTTTGGGAAAGGATAATAGGTGTCATATCCGCATACATTACATGTACATGAGGTCAAAATCAGTTCACATGTACTCACGTTACATCAGGAATTAGGAGTATACTCGGATTTTACAAGATGGCGTTAGAAGAATCCATTTTTCTGAATTCCAAAAAATCGACTAATTTTACCTGTCAAATTTGAAGTGATTCGAGGCATTGTCAGGTTCACAGTGAACTGCCGTCTTTATGTTTTCTTATAATCCATGAAGTTTGATTAATAGAATGCTCAATATAGAATATAGAGAAATATCCACAAGTTAATGAAAAATATTTTATAAACAAATAGAATTTAGGATGCCAAGAAATATTTTATTTCATTAAGTAATTATCACGCACGTAAAAATATGTACTTAAATCTTAAAACCTAAAGTAAGATATACTGTAAATGTATTATATTTAGAGTGTACAATATTTGGCGACAATTGATTTTTGAACAAGTTAGCATAGATTTGATTTAGCGCATTTCTTAATGTTTTTATTAATGTATATAAATGTATGTGTAAGACATTTAGCGCTGTACATGAATTAGCGGAAGTTTCTTTCCGCCAAGAACGCAAAAAAGAATACATCGCCAAATGGAATACGTTTACAGTAACAACCACAGAAAAAATTAAGCTGATAAAAAAGATCAATGCGCTGCCGGAATATTTTAAATCGTCAGTTAGTTTTAAGTAAGTCAATAGGAGTTATATTTAGAATCATCAATGATTATTCTTTTCTTTTATTTGTATATTGTCACTTTATCAATCTGTCTGATGTAAAAACAAAAATATGCTGTGAATTACTAAGACAAACACTTTCGTACATAAGTTGAGGATGTTTGTCATCCTGTACATGCAATACCGATAAACTACACACATAATACGGATCTTGCTTTATTTACATCATTTTATCTCTTACTGGTGCATAATCCAGATTTATACCAATCAATAATGTAACTGGTAAAAGGTAACTGTCATGTCGTACTAGTAAATTTTCAATCGGGTGACAGCCCGTAAATTCAAAATTTACAACATCATATAACTCCCGACGTTTTTAGATTTACCTATAACTAATTTAACTACAAATGATAGTTTTTTGATGTTTCTTGTGATATTTTACTAATTTCAAAAACGGAATTTGAATTCCTATCTTAGTAGAGTTTTGTGTTCTAAAGAATTTCAATTTTCAAATCCTCTTGAGAATTTTAAGCGTATAAAGGATATTAAGAAGTCATGGATTGACGTGATCAAATTATTTTTATACATGGACAAATGACGAACAATATTCAATCTCAAAGTCCATAAAATAATACAAAATAGGATCAGAGCAAACACGGACCTCCGAAACATCAGAGGTGGGGTCAGTTGTCATGGAGGAGTGAGCATCCCCTTCTGACCGGTCACACCCGCCGTGTGCTCCTTGTCATGATCAGGAAATAACGGAAAACTCTGTCATCAATTCAGTGTTTAAATAATGGACTCAAAATTGGTATAAAAAATGTCATCACTTAACTCAATGGAAAATTGATTTTGCTGTCAAGGTCATTGCATTGACCATATCACTTACGAAATAATGACTTGAAACGAGACTGCTGATATTCTTGTTTCATCAACTTGCTTGTCTATAATTTACCTCGTTTCAGAAATTATTCATACGTAGAGCATGCTCTTGCGTAACGAATCAACTGAGATTTATATACTCCGTATGCAGGTGATGAAGTTATATTGCTGCATAAGTAAGGGAAGTTGACGATAGAAAAATTAAAGTCATCACGTTTATCATATAGCTTGGTTGTTAGATTACCATTAGCGTCTAACATATCACGAGGAATGTCTATTAGCCATCCTTAATAGTTAAATATAACTTTAAAAGGTTGAAAGTTCACTTCCTGTGTTTGCATTATCGAGGGGTATAAATCTGATTTATGCACCAATGACACAACAGAATAATAATTAAAACCAGACTAGACATTCTGAATCATAATTTTAATTTTGGCTAGAGTAGATTTATTTAGTTAGCACTACACATATTTATTTTGTATCTTACAAAAAACAAGTACTAAATAAACAAATTACTGAAAAATCATATATTTTCATGAAGTCATATTTTTGTGTTTCGAGGAAAATCGTTTGGTTCATGGGGATTTGATTTCGTAGATGAAGAATTAATGACTACTTATGCATTTTACATTTTTAGGTGGACATGAATTCGTGGGTCTCGTCATACCACAAAAACAACGAAAATAACCCCCCCCCCCATACACACACACACACACGAAAATTTGTGATTTCACAGTAAGTTAATATTTGGTTTTGTAAGTCATTAGATTAGTAACGGTGATATTAGAACTACAAGAAGATGTACATGTATTCAGATCATGCGTTAACGAAAGAGAAAATGGTGTCAATGAAGGAAAATCTGTATCACTTATGTAGAATATCCGTATGCGGCTGTATCTAAAGGATGAGAAGTTCCTCAACAAATGCTCGAAAGTGTTTGTCTTCGTACGGCACATCTACAGTTTGACACAAGTCGGAGACATAGCATACAAGTTTGAAAGATGCATTTCACACTGTGGGCGCTGGTTTTCTGTGCTTTCTTATTTGATTCTATGATTGAAGCCTGTAGCCCTTGTACCTGTAAACAGTCATCGATATGCTCTGGACAATACGCAGATTGCGATGGAAAAAGATTAACAGAATTACCCTCCACACTCCCCAGCGACACATGTCAATTGTAAGTACTTTGTAATTAAGTATACAATTTATTTCTAATTTGATGTAAATCATAAAAGAAGAATATAATGTCTCACCTGTAATTACTATTTTCATTCAGGAAATAAAAGCTGTTTTGATGAAATATGGTCTTGCATGAAAAAAAAATATATAAAATGAACTCTGAAGTATTTTAAAAGTTCAGTTATCGGTGTCAACAATTTGTTTCAGTTCTTTGCCAACTTTACTTCGCGAAATTTTAAAATAACAATTAATGATAAATGAAACGTTTCATTGTAGATCCATTGCTTTTTTTACCTTTCACATTTACATGTACCTATCACATTGTTACTAGATTCACTTTAACTGTTAAATAGTTTTTATTACAAATTTGAATTGCTCGACCAAAATGAATTGCTCAGCAGAGAGAGAGAGAGAAAGAGAGAGAAATAGAGAGAGAGAGAGAGAGAAATAGAGAGAGAGATATAGAGAGAGATATATAGAGAGAGTCTGTCAAAACTTTTAATCATCACGACTAAGCATAAGTTAATATGTTGTATGAGATGCAGTTTGTTTACTGTTTTCATGGAGTTTACTATTTAATTTTCGTAATACATATTTCAATTAAAATATTTTAGGTTGTAAATCTCTTGGCATATGCACATATTCGAATTGGTGCAGTAATTATATTGCAAGGCATGGATACGTTTACAGCTTTCGACACGTTATTTCGACATTCGGTGCATTTGAACATGCTCACAAAGTCTCTGGTCAGGGTGTTTGTTCCATTTCAATTATATCTGATATTCTAAATGACCTTGACCTATGATCTTGACCAAAAAAATCATATGTGGTTGGGTCAGTGTCTCTGCGATTTATCTTTTTAAAATTTTTTAATTTTTTGTTAACATCCAAAAATATCAGGTGCAATTACTCATTGAAATATATGAAATGACATATCAATCCTCTTAATAGTAAAATTCAATGTTTGGATTCATTTTATGATTGAAAAGATAGAAAAGGCTGCTGTAAGTTCATAATTTAAGATATTTATGAGAAATCTATTCTCCAAACTATAATATTCGGCGCACTCATTCTTAATGACACTCCGCAGTTTATAAAGCGTTAAATGTCCTCTATGCCTTTCTCTTTCATCATAACCGAAATGATTTGCTCAGTGAATGCTGATTTACCCTGTATTGAAGTAGCAAAAAACACACAACACCAGACTATTTTGCGAAAGATTTTACTCAAATTGAGATAAAAATTTTTAAGATTAAAAAACATGTAAAATACATACATGTAAAATCCAAAATTATGACATAAGATTACATAATCAACTATAACTAATGAGACACCAAAAAAAACATGCAAAAAACCTTCCAAGGTAACAAACACATAATCTCCATGATACAAAAATACAAAGTAAGCTTGGCCTTGCAAGGGATCAACAGCTAATCCCGTTTATTCCGTGTTAATTCAATATATTTGCATTGTGAGGGTAATAAAATGTTCCATGTAATCATCTGTATTTTTCTTGAAGCATAAACATATATTTATATCTTACATTAAAAAAAACTTGCTATTGACATTTTCTCTTCAATGTTTTAGAGACTTTTCTTCAAACGAGATTGCTACAATAGAGGACAGGACATTTTCTGGCTAGACAAACCTAAAGTTCTTTTAAGGGTTTTCTGAATAAAAAAAATGTTATAAGCAAGAAGAAAAATCGTATACGTCAGTGAAGTGTCAACCTATATCAATGTCTCTGTAATGACTGGCCTATTGCGAATAAGGACTCTACTCTCCCTTTCCCCCATTAATAGTTTCTACATGTCAAAGAAACTCTTTACAGTTTTGGGGGCGCGCTGAAAAGCCATTTTCAACAATGCTTTCTTACATTATACTGAATAATTTGGGATTGTACTTTTAAAAAATGCGGGATTTATATTTTAGCGGCTGACAACAATGCGCTAACTTATGAATAACGCTTATAATCATTTATTTATACAAAACATGATTCGGACGTATGTAGTGCTTATTCATGATTCCGCCAAAAAAAACCCATACCCAGGGACTGCGCTAAAATTTAAATTCGCCAATTTTGATTACACTAACAATGTTAAAGAACAAATGTCAAGGGTCACATTGCAATTAGTCCTACGTGTTATTTACTTTTAGTTTTAAAGTTTAAAGGACATATAAATATGGGGTCATCAGACCCTTTCGCACTGAATAAATTAAAGTTGAGTCTTCAGACCCTTAAGAAATTAATGAATGTTTAACGTTTCTACGATTTATCAGTAGTATAGAGCGTCTGGATGGGGGGGTCAAATGAGTGCACTTTTTTTTGGCGGAGTCAGCATATTTTTAATAAAACTACTAAGGCAGCACGTGCAGATGCAGTATGATCGAGAAGGATCTAGAACTTGTTCAGCATGAAAAGCACGTGCAGTATATAAGTAACATTTAGAATGTTCGTAAGGGACCCAGAACTAATATGCCTATGACTTATGCATTGTGACGTCATAACATTAGAATGATTGAGAAGGATCCAGAATGAATTGCCTAGACTGCATAGAGCATTATGACGTCATCAAGTAGGCAGCGATCACAGTCTAGACGTTTATGACGTCGTTTTACGGTAAAACTCGCAATATCTGTGTTCGTACTAAACGGGTCTTACTGTACCTATAAAAACTGTGTTAATGAGACATTGAAGCTCATTTGTTTGCCAGACTTATTGCCATACAGATGGATTTCGACAGTGCTATTAAGAAATTATTAGCAGCACAACAGAGATTAAGACAGAGAAGAAGAGAAAAGGAATTAGAAGCTATTATTCGTAGACAAAGAAGAAGAGAATGGGAATTACGCAGACAAAATGCACGGCTCTTACGAAGCTTACAGTGATCAAGGACTGCTCAACAACGAGAGGAAGAGGAAGAAAACCTACCATCCCCACCTTCCTCTCCAGCGCACGAACAACAACAACAGCCAAAACCGAAATTAATTTCGGAATACTACAAAATCCGATTGAATCAGGCCCGTCATTCCAGGAAATTCAAAGCCAAAGAAGATGTTTACACCATCAGTTTTAAGGAACTTCCAGAGAACGAGAACAGAGGATTTATTCGCCGTTTATTTCGGGACATGCTTGACAACGTGAAATATCAGATGCAGTGTAATCCCAACGATTATTTACGGCTGAATATTCGTCACCCGTCTCTGGATTCAGACATTTGGTACGAGTTTACCCAATGTAAACATTTCAACGAGGACCTGATTTTAGACAAAATAGAAGCCGTGCAACAATCCAAAAAGGATTTTAAAATCACGGACGGCGCTGTGGAATTCGACATGTTTCATGTCAAATATCCGGAAGGAAGTGGTGGACAAAATACGAAACATCTACAAGTGAATAAGGAGAGTTTCAAGAAGGGGAAACGATCTATCATTCAGATCGAGAATCCTTGGGATGTTTTGTGTCTACCTCGAGCCATAGTCGTCGCCCGTTTACACAGTCAAAAACCAGAAAACCCCGACCCAGAATGGGAAAAACAATGGTTACGTATGCGGAAAGGCGATAAATACTTAGACCAGAAACGGGAAGCCACAGCACTCATGGAACAAGCCGGGTGTGATACAAATCAACCCTGTGGCCCTGCAGAGTGGACGAAGCTACAACAAGTGTTAGCCCCTGACTATAGACTGAAAGTATTTCAGTTCAAGTCTACATCCTCTAAACTCTGTTTAGAACCCGTTTACAAAGGCTACGGAGACGGAACTTGTTTGAATGTTCTGTTAGACGACCAGCATTACGATGCCATCCTATCTATGCCAGGAGTGACGGGCAACCCTTATTACTGTGATCATTGCGATGTGGGCTATAGTCATATTGAATACCATCGGACCCAGTGCCCTCATCGCTGTTCCTTTTGTTTAACAAACACCCCTTGTGCTCCAGACGGGACTCGCATTCAATGTCACGAATGCCAGGGTTTATTTAAAAGCAGGACTTGCTACGAGAATCATTTACGGCCTTACAGTAAAAATACCACGACCACTGTGTGCAATTTAATGGGCCGATGCGAGCACTGTGAGAAATGGATGGGTAAAACAATACTCGCTCATCACCAGTGTGGAGGACAGAAACAATGTAAGATCTGCAAGAAAACCGTAGACACCGATCATCAGTGCTACGTTCAACTCAAGCCAGAAAAAAAGAAGAAGGGCAAAGACACCTTACAGTTCTACATCTATTTCGATTTCGAATGTACCCAGGAAAAAGGCACCCACATCCCTAATCTATGTGTGGCTCACCGCGTATGTCAACATTGCGGTCACTTACCCATAGAAGATCCCTGTCCTCACTGTCGACACATGGGATCCCGTCAACACGTATTTCAAGGACCAGAGACCTTAAGACAGTTCATGGACTGGTTATTACAACCCGACACAGGAAATAAGAATTCCACCTTGTTACACGACGAAGCTGTCATCATTGCCCACAATTTTAAAGGCTATGATGGTCAGTTTATTTTGAATTACTTGGTGCATACGGCCTGTATGAAACCTACAGTCATCATGAATGGCAGTAAGATCTTATCCATGCAGATCTGTGGACTGAAATTCCTGGACTCGTACAATTTTTTACCCTTTGCTCTGGCTAAGATGCCTTCAGCTTTTGGGTTCACAGAACTGAAGAAAGGATACTTTCCCCATTTTTTCAACACAGAACAGAACCAGAATTACGTGGGACCTTACCCGCCAGCGGCTTACTATAATCCAGACGACATGTCTACGGCCGGACGACAGGATTTTTACGAATGGTACACACAACAAGAAGGAAAAGTGTTTGATTTCCAGAAAGAATTTTTAGAGTACTGTATCTCCGACGTGGATATCTTGCGACGATGCTGTGTTCAGTTTAGGGGCACACTCAAGAGCCTGGTCAAAGTGGACCCCTTCCAGGAATCCATCACTTTTGCCAGTGCCGCCAATTTAGCCTATCGTCGAGGATTCATGCCCAAAAATACCATTGCTATCATTCCAAATCTGGGTTATGAACCTGCTCGTCAATATTCCATGAAAGCCTGTCGTTGGCTTCACTGGATCTGTCACAAGAGTGGCCAAGTCATTCGACACGCTAGAAACGGGGGAGAAGTGAAAATAGGAAAGTATATGGTAGACGGATACGAGGAAGCCACCCGTACTGTGTACGAATTTTACGGCTGTTATTGGCACGGATGCCCCACCTGTTATCCGAATCTAAAGACTGAAACTCATCCACATCGTACAAACTTTACGTATCAGGAATTATACGAAGAAACCCTGAGACGGAGTGTAGTCTTACAGGAAATGGGGTACACCGTACACAGTATATGGGAGCACGAATTCGATCAACAAGTACAAAGAGAAGTGAATATACAGACCTTCCTACAACACCTGGACCTTCAGGATCCCTTAAATCCTCGCCAGGCCCTATACGGAGGCCGAACCAATGCTACACGCTTGTATTGCCAGGAAGGGGACATGCGATACGTGGACGTCTGTTCCTTGTATCCCTACGTTTTAAAACACAAGCCATTTCCAGTGGGCCACCCTGAAGTCATTACTGAGAATTTTCAAGACGTGAGAACTTATTTTGGCCTGATCCACTGTCGGGTCTTACCGCCACGAGGTCTCTATCATCCCGTCTTACCTTATCGGACGGGAGGCAAGTTACTGTTTCCTCTATGTCGAACGTGTGCCGAACATCAAGAGCCTACCTCAAGCCATTCATGTCGACATAACGACCAACAACGCAGTCTCACGGGGACCTGGGTGACGACAGAACTACACAAAGCTTTAGACATGGGGTACAAACTGGATCGTATCTACGAAGTATGGCATTTCCCTAAAAGCAGTACGGATTTATTTAGACAATACATTGATACTTTTTTGAAAATCAAGCAAGAGGCCTCTGGATTCCCGACCGACTGTCAGACGGAGGAACAGAAACGAGCGTATATCTATGATGTGTTGAATCGAGAAGGCATCATGATGGATCCTTTGAAGATTGAAAAAAATCCAGTGCTGAGGACCATTGCTAAATTGTTTTTAAATTGTTTGTGGGGAAAATTCGCCCAGCGCCTACTCCTACCCAAAACTCGATACTTGTCAGAAGAAGAGGAATTACAGCAACTCTTACAAGACTCTACTTTAGACATCAAAGGAGTAGAACTGTTGGAAAATACAGACAACCCCGATGCAGACATGATGTTGGTCAATTACCAGGAGAAACAGGAATTCGTCGAGGAATGCCCTTTTGGAAACGTAGTGTTGGCCTGTTTCACTACAGCTCACGCTCGTTTGCATCTGTATGAAACTTTACAACCCTTGGGAGAGCGGACCCTGTATTTCGATACCGACAGTATCATTTATCAACATAAGGAGGGACTGTTTAACCCTACCATTGTCAACAGTTTGGGAGGATGGACGGACGAATTAGATGGGGACCGCATCATTAAATTCATGTCGGGAGGGCCTAAAAATTATGCTTACGTCACAGCCAAAGGAAAATCTGTGTGCAAAGTCAAAGGATTGACTCTGAACTATCGGGCCTCCCAGATCGTGTCTCCAGAGACTTTAGAAAAAATGTTGAAGAAAGAAATAGATGAAATCCAGGTCTCCTATCCCTACAAAATACAAAGGACCCGTCACCATGAAGTCAAGACCATGCCTTTAGAAAAACAATATAGAATTGTGTATGACAAGAGACAAATTGTAGAGAATTATAACACTTTGCCTTATGGTTATTAAAATTGTTTTATGCAAAAAAAAAATTTGATGTGTTGTTATTTTTTATACGATCGAGGTAAAAGAAATAAAAAGTTAATTGCTGTGTTAAGTATAAATAGACCCCTGAACCCCATTTTTCCTTCATTGATCAACATGTATTCCCAGGAGACACCCCTCCCCTCTTTTCAACTGAAACACGAATTTACCATGGTGGTTGCAGGGCCCTCTAAATCGGGGAAAACAGAATTTGTCAAGAAATTGGTGAACAATTTACACTGGATCACCCCCATGCCTCAAAAAATCGTCTGGTGCTATCGAGAATGGCAACCTGCTTATACGTCTTTAACAGATCGGGTGTCCTTCATTCGAAATATTCCTGAAGACGATGAGAAATTAGTGGCCAATTTAAATATTCCTCACTTACTCATTTTTGACGACATGATGGGAGGAAAAGCCATCGAATCGATTGTGGGTTGGTTTACCCGTAAAGCCCATCATCGGAATACCAGTGTGATTTACATCACTCAGAATTTATTTGATCGGGCAGCCTCCCATCGCACTATTAGTTTGAATGCTCATTATTTGGTCCTATTTAAAAACCCTAGAGATAAATCTCAGGTCAGTGTCTTGAGTCGTCAACTAGCCCTGCCTCATTTGATGTCAGCTTATCAAGATGCCACTAGTCCTCCTCATGGATATTTACTAGTCGACCTAAGTCCTCAGACCCCAGACGAATACAGATTGAGAAGTCGAATGTTTGAAATGCTGACTGTGCACATGCCTCAAGAGTATAAATAAAAGTGTATCACGCTCATCTTAGTCATTCATCATTGATCAATCATCATGGCTCCATCTGCCAAGAGTAAATTAGTGAGAACCTTACGACGTTTACAGCGGGAACGAGATCCCGCTAAACGAGCCCATTTAATCGAATTAGGGCGTAAAGCCTTATTGAATTGGTTTGCCATGGGGGCTCGAAATTTAATGAAGGGTGTACTACCTATTAATAAACAGACCCAAAAATTTATTAATAATCATCGTCAAGATTTAAGTATCATAGCCGATCAGTCGGCCAGTGATCAAGACAGAAAAAATGCCATTTTAAAACGCGGAGGAGCTGGGTTTCTTGGTGGAGTGATCATTCGTCATTTATTCAAGTGGAACAGCCCTAAAAAACCACGTGTTCGTCGGTTGAAAAGTGTAGTAGTGCGAGTCGATAATAAGAAACAAAGAGTGTTTCCCGATTGGATGGTGCGAGTAGGAGGAGCAGCTCAAAAGAGCAGAAAGAAGAAGAAGAGAAAAGCTCCCAAGAAAAAAACAGTTTCAAAGAAAAAAGCGGTGAAAACCAAATCCACCCCTCAAACTCTCGCTCAACGTAAAGCCATGCCCGAAAGTCTGAAACAAGAAATAAATCAGTATTATAAGGACCAAAGACAAAAAACGATGAAGGAGTTGTTAAAGAAACAAGCAGAACTGAGAATGGATCGTACTATGGGACCCATAGGCAGTCAAAGAGCCAGTGATTTAGAAGTGTTTCCTCGAGTGAATGTGGGAATTCCCTCCCCTGGAATTAAAGTCCCCATTCATTCTCCCAAAATTACGCGCTTTCAACCCTTGATGCCCTCGACGACGCCTCAACTACCTAAAGGCATGAGATATAAATGTCGATATTGTGGAAAAATTTATGTCAGGGAGAAAAGTAGAGATAAACACGAGATCGACAAACACGGGGGGTATGCCCCTCCTTAAGAGAGAGAGAGAGACTATAAAAGGGGGTGACATGGGAAACCTTTCTTCATTGTTATAAAAGATGGCTAAGAAGAAGAAGAAGAAAAAGGGTTGTTCTACACGATTAAGAGCTCATGCCCCTCTTTTAAGAGTGTTATCGGACCCTCACTATTCCTCTTCCTTAAAAACCGGAATTTTAAAACATTGTTCTGGAGACTGTATTCTGAAAATTTGTGAGATTGTCTACAACCTATTAAAAGGGGTGTTACCTCTCAATTCGGCTCAGAAACGAAAACTAGCTCCAAAGAAACACATCTTCAGGAGACTGGTTCGACCCCAATCCATTCAGAAAAGACGAGCTTTATTAGTCAAGCAGAAAGGAGGTTTTTTTCCTCTGTTAGTAGCAGCAGCAGCCCCTTTACTTTTGGACCTCCTAAAATGAGTCGTAAAATGGTCTTGGTGCCTGAAGTTCTGTTGAATGAACTCAAGGCAAAATTACCCAAACCCCCAGAATTTCAAACCACCCTTAGCTTAGGTCAGGAATTGGATGAGATTACACAGCGTGAAGATTTAACCCCAGAAGAAAAAGTGGCTTTATATGGTCAAGAACTTTATCGCTATAGGAATTATTTACAACAAGCTAGAGAACCACCGACTCCAAAAACACCAGCCCCTGCACCCGTAGTCCCTGCAGCAGCAGCAGCAGCAGCAGTAGCTTCAGCTCCCGCAGCAGCAGCAGCAGCACCAGCAGCAGCTGGACCAGAAAAGTCGGGTACCACTTCCGAGATCGATCAACAAATCATTCAAAGCGTGAATAAACCCATGCAAAGGAAAGCTGAATTATTATTAAATCATTTAAAGAAAACCAAAGTGTTGACTTGGGATAAAGACGGAGAAATCAGTTATCGAGGTCATAAAGTACCCAATTCTAATATTGTGGATTTAATGGCTGAAAACATGAGAAACAAACCCTTGAAAAACCATCCCGTTCCTAAAGGATTAGATGAATTTGCTCAAGCTTTAAAAGAGACCCATGCTCCCATGGACTACGTGAAAAACCAAAACCTTATAAAAGCCATGCAGAAACCAGGGAAAATCAGTACTCCTAAAGGGATCTTAAGTGATGAAGATGAAGAAGAGAGCGGATTTCAGGATGCTTCTTCTTCCTTTTTAACCCCTATTAGTCGACCTGCAGAAGAGAGATCAAGAGTGCTTAAAACATTCACACCCAGAATCAGTCCCTTTAGAGCAATTAAAAAGCAGTTAAAAACCCAAGAAGAAAAGAAGAAATTACAACAAATCAACGAAGATTGGCTTTCATTGCCTAAAAAATGAAGAAGAAGAAAGTAGAAGACATTTTAAAAGAGATTTATTACAATCCCAAGAGAGGGTATGGGGGGATACAAGCTTTGTATCGTCAGGTCAGAAGTCTGGGACATAAGATTTCTTTGAAAAAGATACGAGAATGGTTAAAAGAGCAAGATACCTATACCTTACATAAACCCATTCACAGAAAATTTCGGAGACAGCAGACGAGAGTGACAGATATAGACGAACAATGGCAATTAGATTTAGCTGATGTGTCCAGTTTAAAGAAACACAATGACGGCTATACGTTTTTATTGTGTGCCATTGACGTCTTATCTAAATATGCTTGGGTGGTGCCTTTAAAACAGAAAACGGGAAAAGAAATGATTCGAGGATTACAAGAGATTTTTCAACAAGACGGTCGACGCCCCGTCCGCATTCAATCGGATCAAGGCAAAGAATTTACCAATCGAGAATTCTTACAGGCTTTTAAATCCATTCATTTCTTTACCACTCGCAATACGGACACCAAAGCCAGTATCGTGGAACGATTTCAGAGAACTCTCAAAGCACGCATGTGGCGCTATTTCACCCGTCATAAAACCAGGCGGTATTTAGAGGTCTTACCGGACTTAGTGTATGCTTACAATCATACTTTCCATCGCAGTATCCAAAGAGCTCCAGCTCAAGTGAAGCCTTCCAATGTGTTAAAAGTCTGGAAAACTTTATATGGGCAATCTCAAAAATCCCTTAGAAAACCCAAATTTAAAACGGGAGATCAGGTGCGCATCAGTAAAGCCAAACGCACTTTTGAAAAAGGATATTTACCCAACTGGACTACAGAACTGTTTACCATTTCTCAAAGAGTCCCCGGTCGTTACCCTTACGTGTATCGGGTACAAGATTACAACGGTGAGGAATTAGAAGGCACTTTTTACGAGAAAGAATTACAACAGATCATTAAAAAAGACGATGTTTACGAAGTGGAGGAAATCTTGGGGTATAAAAAGCGACGCATAGGGAAGAAAATCATTCAAGAAGTTAAAGTCCGGTGGAAAGGATATCCCCCTAGTTTCGATTCATGGATTCCTCAAACGGATCTCATCCAGTAACACCTCATTGGAAATTTTGTGGAGAGAATATTCCTCGAGAAGAAATTGTGTATTTTGCACAATTATTCATTTGTATTTCCCTCATCATCACGAGTGTGGTCATGTTAGCTTTACACGATCCTAATCGAGAGTATTGGATGGTCTGTGTCAGTTCTTCAGTAGGTTACATCATGCCTAGTCCTACCATGATGCATCATACACCTACGACCAAGAAGACAAATTCACCAAGTTAATTCGGGAGTCAAAAAATAAATAATTAAAACCAGATAGAGAAAATGAGAGTCTATTGTAAGACTATGTCAGTGAAACCGAATATTTGTACATGAGCAGATTGTTTCCTATACCAAAACAAAAATGAACTGCACCAATGTTTTGAATGTTTGTTAATATGATGAAGATGTTGTTGTTGTTATTGTTGTTGTTGTTTATATGAATAAAACCTTAGAGAGAGAAAAAAAATCTTGTGTTGTTTTTTCCGAGATGCTAAAAATAGCCATCATCAGATATATATATAAATCTTTGCTTTGAGGTCACTGTGCTCATTTTAGCAATCATGACTTACGTGTGGAGAATGTATTATTTTATTGAACAAGAACGTAGTAGATGTCCTCATTGTCGTAACCAGTTGACAGAGGTCAGCAGAATACCAGTGTATGACAGTGACGATGAAGTTATTGATGTCTATTGGGGATGTAATGAATGTGGAGAACGCATACCTCACTGGACAATAGACTATCCCCCTAGTTTGGAGCGTTGTCACTGTGATTGGTGCCTGAAATATTTCCTGTGGAAATATGGTATTGATTATATGATACCACCTTGGGCCAAGCTCATGAGAAGAAATACCAAGATCGAGAGGTGCCCCTCCTGTTGGGAAGACAACACCCAAGGAAAATGGAAATGTCAGCAGTGCATGAAATATCCCTGCTGTGAAAAGTGCTACAAGTTCATTATAAGGCTTTCTTACAAAAGTTGTCCTTTGTGTCGTTTTGAACAATAAAAAAAAAACTGTAAACACAGAAACAAGTCTTGTTCGTTCTTTTTTTTTTTTAATTAAGCCGATTGTATCACATTTGATGACATGTGATGACGTCACAGAGTCTAGGTATAAAACAGAGGTTTCAGTCTGACTATGCTCATTTCCAATCATGCATTTTGTTTGGAGAATGTTGTATTGGCTTAAAGAAGAAAAGAAAATATGTCATTACTGTGATAGGGAGAACATCCATGAGTGTACATTTACGGTGTATGACTATCCAGGATGGCATCATAGGACTTATCAAATTTGCGAGCATTGTGAAATGCCTTTTCCACACTGGTTTGTGGATGATGAGCCTTCTATGGAGACTTGTGGCTGTAGCTGGTGTGTGAAATATTTCACATGGAAGAACGGGGCAGAGAATATGGTGCCCCTATGGGTCAAAGTGACCAGGAAAAGGCCCTTAAAGGAATGCCTGACTTGCTGCCAGGAAAATACGGTGGGGAAATGGAAATGCGCACAATGCCGTCAATATCCCTGTTGTGAGAAATGTATGGAGAAGTTTACGGTGACCTGCTACAGAAGTTGTCCATTATGTAGATATGAAGGAAATAAATAATGAAATATGACTTTGTTCTGGTTTTTCCTGAGATACTAAAAATAGATGGGACTAAAGTCTATAAAGAGGTAGACCCCCCAAAAAAATCATTCATTCTGAAAAAGTTCAGTACCCAAGTCAGACGTGTTTTTCAAAGATGCAGTATCGCTGGTATTGTGAGAGTCCCATTAGTCAGTTTATTTACATGCAAGGAGGCTGGATGAAAACTAAAGTAGGAGCGATCATGGATTTCTATGAAAATCATCCAGGATATTCCCTAGAAAACGTGTGGCTGGAAAAAAGAGTCAAAATCCCGCATCCCAAAATATCTAGAGTGAGGGTGAGACTCCACCAACATTACGAGCAATACAAATGGGTCAGCTGTACTCATCATGGGAATGCTGTGACACCCATCACCATGGTTCTGAATGAAAGTCTTTGGTACTCTGACATAGAAGAATGTGTGAGACATTTTTTCAAGATGGAGAAAAAAGAACTGACTTTTCCAGATTATCACGGCGTTCGGCAGTACGTGTATTGTCGCATCCCCTTTTCCCACATCAAAAACAATTTGGAAAAGGAAGGATCTGGGGTTTTGAACAGAGTCATTGATTACAGATCAGAAGAAGAAGAAGAAGAAGTAGAAGAAGCCAAAGAAAAAGAAGATGTGTAAAAAAAAAATTGAACCAATAAATTTTGTTTAAAAGCAAATACAAGTGTTGTTATAAATAGAAGGGTCATAGGTCCTTTCTGCTCAGTAGTAGAGAGAACATGGGCGAGAGCAGTAGTTTTTACATGACTTTACCCAGTGATGGGTCCATGGCCTCTTTTCAGGGGAATACGACAGCCCAATTTAAAACCTTATTGCCACAAACAGTCGATTTAACCGACGGAGAATGGGAGGTGGCTTTAACAGAAATGATGTATCCCAATTCATTGAAAAACATTACAGAAAAGGAGGCTTATTTTGACATCCTGATCCCTCAATCTTTTGCTCCCCATAACAAAGATATCAAAGACCCAAATGTTTTTAAATCGGGCAGATTTAAAATGAAAACCTTAGACCCAATGCCATTACGTCAATGTCCTGTACTGATAGATTGGGCCCATAATAAACGACCTTCACTCATTGATCTAGATGGCAAGATGGAAATTAGAAGAATTCACTTCAGACCCGGGCCTTACGTTCACCCCAAGGCCTTAACAGAGGAAATAAGTCTAGGACTACAGAGATCATTGAGAAAAATATGGAAAACCGTTGGTCATCCAGATGAAGAAAATTCTATGAAATTAGTATATTACGAGACCTATGATCGAGTGATGTATCAAATTAATGGAAAAAATCTTACTCCCTTATGCATTCGTTTCCCCACATCCCTAGCTTATAAGCTAGGCATGGACAGTCAGAAAGTCATTCTTCAGAACGATACAGAAAACATGACCAAATGGATCAACATTAGTTACTTGGGAAACAAAACTGTGGATTTATATGAAAATCTGAAATCCATGTATGTCTATTGTGACTTGATTCAACCCCAGACGGTAGGCTCCAATGCCTTGAAATTATTAAGAGTGGTGCCTTGTACATTTCATTTGGAGGATTCAAAACAAGCCAAATGGGAACCCATTCGAGCGGAATATTTGAAACTTAGTAAAAAACATTTCGATACCATTGAGATTCACATCATGACTCCTTTAGGGACTCCCATGCCCTTTGTAAGTGGCAAATCAGTAGTGAAACTTCATTTCAGAAAAGTATACTGAGATGAGTGTACCCTTATTGTGTTCCATCTTATTGGGTGTGGTGGCTTGCCTGGTCTGCTGTCTGTATTGTATTCAGCCCTAAAAAAAGTCCCTGATGACAGAAAGGTCAGTTAACATGCGTAGTGAAACTTCATTTCAGAAAAGTATACTGAGGGTATAAAAGGAAGTCCCTGATGACAGAAAGGTCAGTTAAACAAGAGACATGAACCATGCAATATCATCCAGGATTACTGAGACAAAGAGGACACGGACAGTTTGTCTATCATAGAGGTTTATTACGTCAAAAAGGACACGGTTTTTTAGGATCCCTATTTAAAGTAGCAGGTCCCTTAGTCAGCAATCTAGTGGGTGGATTATTGGGAGGGGCTCAACAGCAACCACCACCACCACCAGCCTATTATCCACCCCAAAACTATCAAAGAGGGGAAGGATTTTTTACTGATTTATTGAAAACCGGGGCCAAACACGCCTTGACTGCTGCTGCTAGAACGGGGTTAGACGTATTAGAAAATAAGAGATCTTTAAAAGACGCAGTCAAAACTCACGGAGTACAAGCTCTTAAAAATACCTCGGGAATGGTGAAACAAAGAATGAATCTAGGAGGTACTAAGAAAAGAAGAAGAAAGAGAATGAAAAAACAGAGAGGATCGGGAATGGTGATTAAAATAACAAGAAGAAAAAGAAGACGACAGAGAGGCCGAGGATTTTTTACTGATTTACTGAAAACGGGAGCTAAACACGCCTTGACTGCTGCTGCCAGAACGGGGTTAGACGTATTGGAAAATAAGAGATCTTTAAAAGACGCAGTCAAAACTCATGGAGTACAAGCTCTCAAAAATACCTCGGGAATGGTGAAGCAAAGAATGAATCTGGGAAGTACTAAGAAAAGAAGAAGAAATACACCTATGTTGGCCCGAGGAGGTCCTAGGAGAAAAAGGAAAACACAAGGAGGAAATCCTAAAAGAAAACGTCCTTTGGATGTGTTTGACTGAGAGAGAGAGACTATAAATAGGACAGTCCATTGAACAGAAGGTTCATTTGTGAATACTAAATCCTAGTAGAAACATCATGTTGCAACCCGATTCCTGTGCGTGTGGAATGAACAATTTACAATTGTTTGAAGTCCCTCCGACTAATATTGCTTTAGAAGACTCTAAATGGGAAGAATATTACCCCATTTCCAGTACTTTAGATTCGGAGACAGCTCCTATCGAATTTGAAATTAAAGGACAAGGAGATCACTATCTAGATTTATCTCAAACCTATGTTCAAATGGTATGTAAATTTACCAAAGACGATGGAAGTAATCTAACTGGGGCTAACAGCACTTCGAGCCCAGTGAATAATATCTTACATTCCATGTTTACGGAAATCGATGTCAGTCTGAATGGCAAAATAGTGACTCCGGGGACGGATACCTATCCTTACAAAGCTTATCTGGAGAAATTATTGTCTTACCGACCCAGAACTTTAAAGACACAGACGAGGGCTTGTAGTCTGTGGGAAAAAGATACGGCAGGACACATGGACGAAGTGGGGTTAGATGACCTTGGTGTAGCTCAAAATAAAACCTTTAATGTAACTCCGGGTCAAAATGGTGGTGCCGATACAGTGACCATTAACCAACCCATCCTCACAGAGTTACCGGACAATTCTAAAAACGAAGTATTTAGAAAAATTCACAAAGCCATCAATGGTAGTAAGAAAATCAGTTTGCTAGATGGTTTACATTTGGATTTGTTTCAACAAGATCGATTTCTACCCAATGGAGTGGACGTCCGTTTGCGATTTAATCGAGCTAGACCCGCTTTCTACATGATGATCAAGGCAGGAAGTACTGGAAAAGTGAAAATATTGAGTATGGTCTTGTGGGTGAGAAAAGTCAAACCCACGGCGGTTATGATGAATGCCATTAATCAAAGTTTGAGCACCCACAGAGCTAAATATCCATTGAGAAGAGTAGAAGTGAAAACCTTTACCATCGCCACAGGGACCCAATCTAAGATTACGGATCATCTGTTTCAAGGACAGATGCCTAAACGTCTCATTTTAGGCTTTGTGGAGAATGCGGCATTTAATGGAGATCAAACTAAAAATCCCTTTCATTTTCAAAACTTTGGGATTAAGAAATTAGATGTCAGTATCAACGGAGAGACCATGAGTACTCGTTGTTTTGAGCCCAATTTCAATGACGATTTATATCTGAGATCTTATCTCAGTCTGTATCAAGCCCTGGGAAAATTAGGAGAAGATTGGGCTCCGGACATCACTCTAGAAGAGTATAAAAACGGATACACTCTGTGGGGCTGGGATTTCACCAAAGACCAAGAGGCGCAGTCGGATAAATTCCACATCATAGAAACTGGAAATCTGAGAGTAGAAGTTCAGTTTACCAACAACACGGCTACCACCTTAAATTGTGTGGTTTATGCAGAATTTGATAACCTATTAGAAATTAACAAACAGAGAGAAGTGAGTATTGATTACTAATGGATACGGGACAATTAAGAGAAGTCTTATCCAGAGAATTAAAGAGTTCTTTTGGTGGAGTGTACCCTTTAGATTTATTACCGGATCAATTAAGACCTGGAGAAAAAGCCATCGTGGTCAATACGGATCCTCAAGATCGACCTGGAGAACACTGGTTGTGTCTATATGTGAGCAGTCCAGTGGTGGAATATTTTGACTCTTATGGATTTCCTCCCTTACATCGAGAAATTCAAGACTTTATCCAGCGTCATGCTTACCAATGGATTTATAATCCGTATCGATATCAAGACTGGAATTCAGATGTGTGTGGACAATATTGCGTGTATTATTTACATCAAAGAGACAAGAAGAGAAAAAAAGCAGATGAATGGTTATTTCCGTTTGACCGGAGTACGGCTTTACAAAGAGATCATTTTGTTGCCCGTTGGTTTAAAGACACTTATCATAAATTACCTACGGGTCATGGACAAACTTGTCAATGTTTCTATCAAAATGTGTTGTAATTGTTTGTTGTTGTTGTTGTTTGTTAGATCTAAAAAAAAAAAAAATAATAAATCATTTTTAAAAAATGAAAAAGATGTGTTTTTGTTTTTTTGTCATTTTACAAAGTAGATTATCCCCCTTTAACCATACATTTTATTTATCAATACACAAAAGAATTTATTTTTTTGGAATATGGGCTGTTTGTATACATAAATACAATTTTTAAAAAAATGAAAAAGATGTGTGGGTTTTTTTGGTCATTTTATAAAGTAGGTTATCCCCCTTTAACCATACATTTTATTTATCAATACACAAAAGAATTTTTTTTTTTTGGATGTGGGTTGTTTGTATACATAAATACAATGAAAAAATAAAATAAATATTAAGCATTGTACAAACACATGTCATTTTGTTAGATTTGCCTATTTTGTTTAGGAGTGACAGCTTCAGCCAAAAAAAAAAAAAAAAAAAAAAAAAAAATGATTTTAAAAAATAAATAAATTGAGGAAAACTGGTTGATAATGACAATTTAAAAAAATGATTTTTTTTTTAAACCAATGCTTTTTTTTATTGCCTATAAAAAGGGAAATGACTTGACATGAACATTTAGTTTGAACCATGAGTCTCCAGGAGATGGAAGGAGATTTATTTAACAGTGATACAGAAGTTATTGTACACCAGTGTAACTGTTTAACAGTCAGAGCTCATGGATTGAGTCAAAGTCTTGCGGAGAAATTCCCCCAAGCGAATGTGTATGCGACTCGCAAACCTATAGGGACTAGAAATTTAGCCGTAGAAGAAGATAGAGGAATTCCAGGAACTATTAGGGTGTTTACCTCACAAACACCCGTGGTCATTTGCTTACTAGCTCAATGGGATTATGGCAGAGCAAGTCACAGACCTAAAAGAATCTCCACTTATGAGGATACCCCCCAAAACAGAGAGAATTGGTTTCAGACCTGCTTACAAGAATTGGGAAATTTACCTTATAAAACATTTGGTTTTCCTTACAAGATTGGATGTAATTTAGGTGGGGGAAATTGGACTCATTATAGACAATATATTGAACAATTTGCACACACTTATGACAAACATGTGTACATTTTTCATCATACATAATGCCTTGCACTGTAATGTGTTATTGTTGTTGTTTTAATAAAATAATATTACAAAAACAGGTGTGTTCTTATGATTTAAAAATATACAACCAAAGAAAAAATGTGTGTGTGATGAGTTATAATTTAATAAATAATATGAGTTTACCACAGAAAAAAAAATGAATAATGAGAATTTATTTTAAGTGTTATTAAGTTTAGTAAAAAAAAAAAAAAAATTAAGAGAAAACTATCAAGTGAATTTAAGGGAGAACATTTTTTTTTAAAGAGAAAACTATTTAGTGAATGAAAGGGGAAAAATTAATTGCAAAAAAAAAAAAAAAAAAAATTATTATTTGAGTTGTGAGTTTAAAGGGGGGGGGGACTAAGAAAAAAATTAGTGTAATAAAAAATAATTTGAAAAAAAAAAATATGAACAAAAATATTCTAAGTTTGTTTTTTAAATATTTGAGGGGGGTATGACCTGGTGTTTTCTTGACACATTCGTTTCTATATATACACCTGTATGAAGGCATCTTTTCTAAAAATGTGGGTGGTCCTTAAAAGGACCGTGGGGTTTAAGACTGGGCCTGATGGTATTAGCCTCAGTCTTGGCCTGCTGTTACTGGCATTCCCTCACTCCTGTCTTCTTCCTCTCCTCCTCCTTCTTGCACCTCCTGTGGGGGGGTTCGTGCCTCCATAGCGGCATATGGGGCAATTCATCTCTCTGCTGACAAGCATTCTGGTGCATCTACAATTTAAAAAATATATATACATATAACATTTTTTTTAGATCACTGAATTTTTAAACATTGAAATTCAAAATTAATTCATAATTTTTTTTTAAAAAATCTTATACCCCCCCCCCCCCCCCCCCCCCCCCCAAAAAAAATTAAATTAAATTTAAAGAAATATAAAAGAAAAAATCTACAAATTGTATTTACCTTTCACAAGCAGGTCTATTCAGGCATTCCCTGCAGATATAGTAAGTACTGACGTCCTCAGCCCAGCAAACCGAACATCTTTGTATGGTCTCTGTTCCCACAGGGGTTCCCCAGATTGGCAAAACATCATTAATGATGGGCGGTGGGGGCGACGGGCTTCTGGGTGGCGATACTGGTGGATTTGGTGGTGATGTTGGCAGGGTAACAGAAGGTCCAGGAGAGGCCGGGGGCGAAATTCCATACATATCCTGCAGTCTAGCATCAAGGGATGGTTGCGAAGCTGGGCTAGTCGGTGACGGTGGTGGTGGTGGCGGTCCTAAGGCCGGGGGTGTCGAATACGGGCGCCCGGCCCTCCTAGCCCTCCGTCTGTCCGCTCTTGTTGATACTGGTGGCGGATCCATCATCCCCACTCCCGCTACTGGCCATCGAGCAAACTCCTGCCCCGTCAGTACACCCCGCAAGGCCACGTAAATAACGACCTCAAGTCCCTCCAAAAGACCAAAGTGCGGAAACGGTCCGCGATGTGCCATGGTTCTGTCCTCTCGGAATCCGTGAAGATAACAAATGACACTGAGATCCGCCTGCTCGACCTATTTATTGACTAATCACGGACGTTAAAGAAAGCACCCTAAAAGCCCGGATGTAACCTAGTGAGCAAGCCGAGGTAGATTTCCAAATGTGTTTGTCAATACGTACATTTTGATGGAATATTTATTGTGTGTTCATAATTGGATTAAATCATGATTCAAGTCTAAAAAAGGTAAGTTTCCTGCATCTTTTGATAGTATATTTGATACATGACATTATTTGGTGACTTAGAAATTAAGTAAAATAGTGGAAGCATGGGGGGTCGATAGCACTGACCTTGATACCCTAAAAGACTAGTGTAGCTTTCTTAGAGTGAGATAGAAAGAAAAGACACTTTTTATTAGGAGATAGGACATAGTGAAACAGGTTGATATAGTTTTTAGTTCGAAACAATTCTTCTAAAGGAAGAAATACAGACGGCGTGGGTTGGTCTATACACACAGGGCCTGGATGTCGGCCATTTTTTTTCGTATAGAAATCATAGAAATATATAGAGCCAAATAGTAATTTTTTAAATCGGGACTTCTCATCGTTTATGTTTGCGATCGAAAGAGTGTTATGACGATAAAATCATTTTGTATACACTTTAGGTTCAGCTGGCAAGTTGTAAAATCGTAAATTTTAAAAAAAAAATGTAGACTCAACAAAGCTCCGCTGAAGGTCTGGAGAGTCCGTTGGTGATTTTTAGAAGGTTTTTACCTTTTATGTTTTAGAACCCAATCAATCGTGTGAGGAAAGAAAACATTTTGTACACACATCATAAGTTACAGTCTGTTTGGGTTATGTTTTAAACCGTTGAAATTCTGTGCTAACACAAACATACACACACACACACACACACACACACACGAACATCATTATACAGTAAAAATATAGAAATCTAAGCTTAGAAGGGGTATTTTGAGTCATAAATCATATGGTAAGAATCCTTAGACATGTCTAGTCGTTTTGAAATAAAATTTGACACCAACATAGTAATTTTTAATGATTTTCTTTTAAATTTCTATTGTTGATAACGGACATGAAGAACCCGGATGTTCATGTATACACAGCAGACGAATGTCCTTGTTGACAGCTCCTTTGGGGTTTTTTTTTTTTATTATTGCTATTAAGTTTTTTTAATTTTACTATTATTATTATTTTTTTTTTTTGGAACATAAAACACAAATACACAAACAATATTATCCCATTATTTATTAAATTTTTCACAAAAACAGTTTTCAAAATACAAAAAAAAACCAACAACAGTAATAATAACATCTAACACAGATCATTGGTGTTTTCATTATAACGTTTCTGTAAAATGGGTTTTAACAATGTCTCTAAATGTTGAATCCTCCGACGAAAGTGAAACCGATCAGCCGCTAGAGTCATCCAGGGACTTGTTCTGTCTTCTGGAGGCAAATGATAAATTTGATTCTGGGTGGTGTTAAAAGTTACACGTTTGCTTCCAATTTTGCCCATTGCTCCAGAATTCTGTTTACTTCCGAGATCTGTACCATCTTGAATCCGTACTGTATACATATTTTCTCGATGGTTTCGATTTCCTGTAACAGCTGGAAAACCTTGGCCCCTTGTGGGTGACAAATCAGACTGTAAGGTTTTCTTTGAAACTGGCTTAGGGACACACCGTAAAGCTTTTCTGGTAGACTGGTTTTCATTTTCTCGCACAGAAAATGTATGACTGCCAGTCTGCCTATATTTGGGCTGGTTAAAAGTCCGGTACATTGCATCCACAATGAATCCGTATCCTCGATAATGGTAGTAGCCCTTTCTAACACTTCTTGTTGTTCTGGTGTCAGTTTTTCTCCATTCCTTTCTATGCATCGCATCATATAGTCATATCCATGTAAGGTTAGAGCATGCTGATGATGAGCTTGAGCTCTCTCCGTCATGTGGTCTGGTGTTGACATGATTGAAAACTGACCAAAATATGACAAAAGGTGCCTATATTTATACCCTATTAATTTTTCTGGAAAATAACAGATGTTTCTGGAAAAAAAACTAGAATTAGAATTTACCTGATTTTTTTTTTACCTGTGGCACGTGCGAGTAATCTTTCTGGAAATTAACAGATCTTTCTAGAAAAAAAAAAATAGATTTAGAATTTACCTGATTTTTTTTCTTATTGTCTCACGTGCGAGTAATCTTTCTGGAAAATAACAGATCTTTCTGGAAAAAACTAGATTTAGAATTTACCTGAATTTTTTTTTACCTGTGGCACGTGCAGCATATCATATCAAAGAGTATATATAAACCCGTGTTTCATTTCAATCGTCCTCATTCGGTTTGTGCATGCAGAAGTATCATCATCATGGCTCAAGAGATAGTTGATTTAGTAAAGGGTGAAAACATGAACAACAATGGAGAAGACTTTGGATTTTACAATGCCTTACCCGAGACTCAAGATCCCATTGGATTAGAATTAGGGCTCTACAACATACCAGAGCCCATCAACAAAGAAGATTTTGGAATCCTAACGACGACCTTAGATGGGATCATTAACATCCTAAGAGCCTTCAGGGAGGAAGTCACAAACGAATTTGGTGCCATGGGAGGAAAACTGGCTAAGCTGGAAGTCAAAATAAGTCAATTTGAGGACAAGATGAAATCAAGTACCAAACCAAAGGACCATGAAAAACCAAAAGGTCCGAAGAAAAGTAAGGAAACCAACCCTTGCTTTATTTGTAAAGAACTGGGTCATTGGGCTCCAGACTGTCCCAGAAAAGAGCGAGATTTGTTTTAAATGCGGTCAACCCGGACACTGGGCAAATGAATGCCTATACAAAGATGACGACCAGGAATTTCTGAGAGAGGTCGAGAAAACTGAAAAAAAGAGAAGTGAAAATACAGACAGTCATAACCCTCAGAAAAAGCCGCATGGGACAGCTGTTGCAACCATACATGAAAACCCAGGACCCAGTCAAACCAAGGAAAACAAACCACTCACTGTGGCCCAGGTAAATAAACCAAAGAAGAGAGTTCAGCCTCCCATCCAAGTCTCCTCTGTCGAGCCGCCTAAGAAGAAGAAAAGCTTAAAATTGCAGAAAAAAGTGAAAAATTAATGGACATTTAAAATTATATTCACAGTGTATTTTGTTTATTATTGTTGCTGTTGTTGTTTTTATTAATAAATGCAGAAAACACAACATCTGTGTTATGTTATGATTTAATTAAAAAAAAAATCAGCTGATTGTCAGCTCTGTATACGTGTGTGTGATATAGACAGAGACAAACACTTTGTGAATTGAATCGCTGACACGTTTATGACGTCATACTGCACTGGATGCTGAAAGTAGGACAGTCAATGTTTACATCAGTCAGCTGATTGTCAACATCAAATGAGTGTCGTACCGCAGAAGTTTTTTTTTTCACAATCGCATTCTCATAGCATGGTTTTTTCCCCATATACTGCCAAGTTTATGACATCATAATGCATTATGAGCTCCATGCACTGCCTCTGCATCGGCACACATTCTAGATCCTTCTCGATCATTCTTATGGACTTAGCAGCTTTTAGTGAGGGAAAAAAAGTGCACTCATTTGACCCCCCCCCCATCCAGGGGCTCTATACTACTATTATGTTCAATATGAAGGCACAGCTTTCTCTTCATTTATTTTGAGTTTTATTTATTTATTTATCTATTTATTTATTTTTGCACGTAATGTAGGTGTTTGTACACGGCCCAGAATAAAACTTCTGCATGCACATGCCTTGTACATCGTTCACACACCACATGTGCAACCAGCAGATGGGGCTGATTAAAATTTAGTGGTCAGAATCCCAAGTGCCGGTATAAGTGTAGAGGTACACAGATGTTTAAACATAAACTTTTGATATAGATGATTTATTAAATTTCATGACACAAAACATTTTTATTCATAATTATGTTTTAAAATCTCATTGTTTTTTTTTTTTTTTAATTTAATTTTAAGAAATGAGAAATAAAATATGAGACCTAGTGTAATCTATTATTTTGATAATAAAGTTAATAATCAAATTGATCGATTTTAATCTTAAATGATCAAATTGATTTTCATTGATCAGAAATCGATGATCAACCTGTGATTTGGCTGTGTTGTGTACATGTCTCCGGCCCCGGGGTAGAAGGGGGTACAACTTGTATATTCCATGTGAATTGAAGTGATCAGCGTAACAATGGGCACTAATCACCTATTGTTCTTCGTCTGCGGCTACCAGTGTACACAATAAACAAACTAACTACCTACACTATACTTACTACTTTGAGAAGAAACAATCTTCACTAGTTTTTGAAAATGAATTATCCTTTAATTTTAATTTTGACGAATAATTGATAGAAAAAATTTAATATTTAGCAAAATAGGACAGTGCAGTACTAAAAGAAAAAAAATGAAGTTTCAATTTATGAACATTGTGCAGATTTAATAATTATTTAATTTTTAATTTGTATAGTCTATCTATCCAAACTCATTTATTTATTTATTAATTTTACGCACATTTCTTGGGATAAATCTAAAAAGAATACTCCGGGGAGGGGTTTTTTCTGTTAATGATGGTTTGGGGCCCGTGAAACTGACACGAGAATTAATTGATAGGGAACATTTGACTTCATCTTAAAATAAAAAAAAATCTGCAAAATGTAAATATAAATTCAAAAGAATTAGAGGGTTTGATGATAGCAAGAAACAAGGAAACTCGACAACACTGAATCAGAAACAAAAATCAAAATGAATTTTGAATGACGTTGTTTATCGCACTCATGAATTAAATTCATGTTTTGAATTTTGTATCGTTCATTGATTCTCTAAATTAGTTTTATGTACACATGTATAAAAATATTAAATAAGCAATTAAAACATGTATGATTTACAAAACATAAAATTAAAGAATCAATTAACTTTTCGCCGTTAACAGCATTTCACCCCCCCCCCCCCCATTTCTGTGCTACATGTACATTCAAATTATGCCAATAAGCGCTCAACCTGTATTCATGTTTATACAAAGGCCCCTGACAAGGAGAAAATGGAATGAAAAACAAATCATATAGTCTCTGTGCAAAATTATTTTCTAATTTGTTGTACGACGTAAAGAATGTACTTATAATTGACCCGATTCTCAAAACGAAAGTAGAACTTTTACACGTGGTGGACATGTGTAATAATAAAGCAAGACGGCATTTGTGGAAAAAAAGAAACTGCCAATCTTATTCTATTTTTTATACTAACTGGCCATGTATAACATGTTTTAGGAGTTGTTTATTTAATAAATTGATCTCGCGCCTCCGGCACGTGTACAGTACAAGCCACACGTCCATTCTATGTGTACTATTATATTAGGAAAGAAAGAGGCATATTTTATCAACTGAAAATCCCACTGCATAAGATTTATAGTATACTGATGGTTTAACAAATAACTTTTATAAAGCGAAAGATAGTCTAAGAAAATGTTGATACCTTACAATGATACACTGTATAAAATTCGCATGGAGAGCATAATCAGAGATCTAGAGCGCTATATTATATAAATATTGCATTTAGTTGAGTGTAACATTGAAAATTTTCACCCCAAGAAAACCATTGTCAACCGAGGCGCAGCCGAGGTTGACAATGGTTTTCGAGGGGTGAAAATTTTCAATGTTACACTCAACTACATGCAATATTTATTATATTATACTGAATGTTTTATACAAATACATATTACAGTGAACCGTGCGCGCATAAATTCTGCGCAGTCGCTATTTTTTGGAATACCACCCGTCGTCAAGCAATGTTGACTGTTGCTACGCATGAGGGCGTGGCTTCATTATTCAGCGGGTAGTATTGTTTTTTATCAAATGTTTCTCGACGAATCAGATTCAAGTAATTTACATGAAAGTATAATATAAGATGTTATAATTCATAAAAATAAAGGTAATTTCATTTCATCGTATGAACTTGTCACATTCTTCAATGAAAGGGCATAATGTATGCTTCATGATTATTTTTTTTCGAGAAATATTTATTTACAAACTGTCTTATGAAATTGAGAATCGTATGTAAATCGAAAGGGGGGGGGTCCATAATTAATAGAGCTCATACATGTATATGACTTGTTCAGTTTTCCGCGAGAAATAATATTACAACCATTGAAAAAAATATCCCCTAAAAGCTTTTTATGATTTAATTGGAACATTATATGTATGATATAAGAATGGTAATAATGAATTAAAAACAGTCATTAAATATGAAAACAATTAAAACATGACTTAAAATATCATTTAGAATAATTCATTTAGAATAAGTCATTTTACAAGTATACGGTAATATTTTTTAATAAAATACTTTTCTTAAAACAAATTATAGTTTTTCTGACTATTTTAACCCCTTTCCAGCTTAAAAAAAAAGTGGCCACAGTAATTATCAATAAATCTCAGCAACGACAGCACATCAACAGTATTTATCAGTATTTATCAGACTCAACAGTAAAGACGACAGTAATTATCAGTATTTCTCAGCAACAACTAAAATTATCAGCAACAACAGTAATAATAACAGTAAATATCAGTAATTATCAGCAAGAACAGCACCGTATCAGTAATTATCAAACATTATCAGTAAAATTTGGGATTCTCAGCACTTTTTTCGTCCAGTAGTGAAGGTACGTAAGACAAAGAAGAAAATAAATAATCTGTCCTCGATAATCTTGAAAATAAATAATCTGTCCTTGACAGGCATGAAAATAAATAATCCGTCTCAAAAAAATTTGCCAGCCCCCCCCCCCCCTCAGAATCAAATGGTCGTCCCCTTATTAAATTTCCATAATCCTTTGCCTTTCTTAAAATCATTGAACTTTAAACATAAAGTAATAATCGAGCGGTCGGACCTATAACTCAGTTCTATAGAACTTGTTGTAACACTTGACAGTAGATTCTCTGATATAAGAAAAAAATCTAATCTGCTTTGCTTAATGGGACTTTTTTTTTCCACGTGTATCTCAAGGCATCTCGATTGTTTTGTCTATAAATATCAACTAAGTTGTTATCTTCCATAAGCTCTATAACCCTCTGTCTTGCATTCGGGTTATTTATATGTTTATAATTATAGTAGTCTAATTCAGGATTTAAAACAATGTTAAAGTCGCCACATAATATGACATTTTCATAATTAAAGTCATTAATGTACCCATGTAATCTTTCATAAAAATCAGGGTTATCATTGTTTGGTCCATATATATACCAGGTCTGGTACAATCACTAGATTCAGCTACGTAGCTTGATTTACCTACATAGCTTTATTTACCTACCTGAGGTAGTTTTATTTAGCTACCAACTCAATTTATTTCTATAAAAAAGCATTTTTCTCAGGGTGTGCGGAAAATATCCTTTTGATGCAGTGATCATTTTGAACTTATCTGAAAACAACTCAGGAAAAAATCATTCTTAAAGAAATGTTTTTTCTGTGCAATAGCAATCAAAGTTCTGGAAGTTTTGGGGCTATGTATGATAGTTAGAACAGTTATTCCTTGAATGAAATGACAAAGAAGTTCAGTTCCGGTTAACACGATAATAGGTCAGTAATCATTCAGCACAATGTGAAGTAATCATACTCAGTCATGCCTCATCGCACGCATGAGAGAGAAGACAGTAATCAAACAATGGAATTACATGTTTTGCTCTAAATTGTCCAAACGCAGCAATTTTTAAAATATCTCTGCTTTGGATTGTTTTTATAAGCCTCCCTAGTATGAATATCAATAGTCTCTCAATTGCGATTTGTTGTCTCTTTTAAGGATAAATAACACAAACAAACTTTTTTCAGAAATCAGCATTATTTCTCATAGATTTACATTTAAATTGACAACCTGAATAATGTTTACCAAGTAGAGTGGGAGAATTTTATAAGATTTTGTCATAAAGTTAAAAAATTGTGCAAAATTTTGTATGGAATTATATAGAAGGCAAAATAAAATCTCAAATCTAAGCACCAGGGAAAACCTACAATTTCTTTATATTTCAGGGATTTATTATTTATGTCATTACAAATCAAAATCAGTCAAAAAATATATATCAACCCGCGCATCCATTTTTTTGTTTGTGGTAAGTACCCTTAAATAAAAAATAAAATTTTGAAATGTTACATTGAAATACTGTATACGTACTTTTTTCCACGGGGTCATAATTCCGCGGAATCTCAATATCTGTTTAATCCGCAGGTAGAAAATTACGCGGATTTCTCACACTGTCACTATATGCCTTGCATTTATATTAAGTACGCTTGGACAAATTTCCGCGGAAAATTTGTGACCGCGTACATAGCGTAAATTAATACCACGCGGAAAAAAGTACTTCTACAGTAGCTAAATAAAGCTACCTGAGGTAGGTAAATAAAGCTACGTTGGTAATTCTACCAACGTTCTAAATCTAGTGATTGTACTGGACCTGTATGTACAACATAAGAGAAACCTTTTTTCTTCAGCAGTAAAATCTAAAAGAAGAAAATTACCATCCACATCTCCTTTTTCCTTAGACATTTTAACATCAAAGTTATTATTAAGGTAAAGATCCATACCATGCTAAAAAAATAACGGATCTACAGATTTTTTTGAAACTTCTCAGAATCTGAACTGAATACTTGTCCTTTCCAGATCTGTGTAAATTTTGGGGTCAACCGGGCCTCCTTTTGAGTTACTAAAAATAGACATAGCCTCGTGAAATTACGGAAATGCAGTGATTAAGATATTTATGCTAGCTTTCTAAAATTAAAAGCAAAAGAAAATTTTTAACATATGAATTATAGAGAAGATATGCTTGTTTAACGGTTTAATTATTTTTTTAATCTGCTGATCCACTTAATATTACTTTCTAGGGCGATTTAAAAATATTTAGCTCAAAATTATAAACTTCATTACTAGTAAAAATAAATTGCTGTTTGATATTTTAACTACAGATTTTTTAAAAAAAATTAACACGTTATTTTTCATCAGTCTCTCCCTTATATGGCATAAAAATTAAGTGGGGCAGCGGGCATCAAACAAGAAAATTTCACATTTTTAAACCAAATTTGCTGAAAAATGATTTTTTGAAAAATCTTTTTAACAACTATACTTTTAGGATTTGGGTGTAAAAATCGCTTTAAATATTTAAAACTATCGATAATAGAACAGTAATAAGTATGGTTTAAACCATAAGTTGAATATTTAATGCATAGACGGCCAAAAATTCGTTTTCACGATTCACAAGCATAATAGTAATCGGGTTCAATCTTCGGAATATTCTATAAACCGTTCATGCGCATGTGTGACGTTATGACGGAAGTGATAGTCTCGTTCAACCAGACCCTCGGCTGTCTCCGTAAATCTCCGACCACCCAGAGGTGGTCGGAGATTTACGCAGACAGCCGAGGGTCTGGTTGAACGAGACTACGGAAGTGAAAGATGAAAATACTTTCAGTTTCAACGGGTGACTGGAAATTCCAGAAGCCCCCCGTTTTTTGGAGAATACCCATACCGAAGGGAAGAAGCCCCAATAAAGTGGTAGAAGCCCCATAAAATTGAATGTAGTGGGATGCATAAAACCCTAAGGTGATGTTTGAATTAACGATATTGATATTCGTAAATTTTTATATCCAATTTTACCTCAGAGTCGACAGAAATCGGGCGCCATTACTGGTTTACCGTACACCACGCCCGATCTAATTTCGAAGCGAGCTGCTATTTGTCATCGTATAGATAGAATTAGATAATTATGTTCCCCAAACGAAGTTGGGGAACATATTGTTTTTACTCTGTTTCTTATTATGTTCCCCAAGCGAAGTTGGGGAACATATTGTTTTTACTCTGTTTCTTATTATTAAGGTCTTCCGTTTCAACGGAAGACCTTCTTATTATACCCGCACATTTATTGTTGTTACTCATGTCCGTCCGTCCGTCTGTCACACTTTTCTTCCCTGAACTCCTCTTACATTTTACACAGTAGTCTAATCATCTTTGGGGGAGATGGTTGGTGGTGTCATGTAGATGTGCAGTAAGGTTTCGGAATTTTGATTTTGCCCCAGGGGGTCAAATGGGGGTCGAAAAATGACGTTTTTTATGCAAAAAGCCCCGTCTTCCCTGAACTCCTCTTACATTTTATTCAGTAGCCTAATCATCTTTTGGGAGATGGTTGGTGGTGTCATGTAGATGTGCAGTAAGGTTTCGGAATTTTGATTTTGCCCCGGGGGGTCAAATGGGGGTCGAAAAATGAGGGTTTTTTATGCAGAAAGCCCCGTCTTCCCTGAATTCCTCTTACATTTTACACAGTAGTCTAATCATCTTTGGGGAAATGGTTGGTGGTGTCATGTAGATGTGCAATAAGGTTTTGGAATTTTGATTTTGCCCCAGGGGATCAAATGGGGGACAAAAAATGATGTTTTTTATGCAAAAAGCCCCGTCTTCCCTGAACTCTTCTTACATTTTACACAGTAGTCTAATCATCTTTGGGGAGATGGTTGGTGGTGTCATGTAGATGTGCAGTAAGGTTTCGGAATGTTGATTTTGCCCCAGGGGATCAAATGGGGGTCGAAAAATGACGTTTTTAATGCAAAAAGCCCCGTCTTCCCTGAACTCCTCTTACATTTTACACAGTAGTCTAATCATCTTTGGGGAGATGGTTGGTGGTGTCAGTGTAGATGTGCAGTAAGGTTTCGGAATGTTGATTTTGCCCCAGGGGGTCAAATGGGGGTCGAAAAATGATTTTTTTTTTTTGCAAAAAGCCCCGTCTTCCCTGAATTCCTCTTACATTTTACACAGTAGCCTAATCATCTTTTGGGAGATGGTTGGTGGTGTCATGTAGATGTGCAGTAAGGTTTCGGAATTTTGATTTTGCCCCGGGGGTCAAATGGGGGTGGTAAAATGATGTTTTTTATGCAAAAAGCCCTGTCTTCCCTGAACTCTTCTTACATTTTACACGGTAGACTAATCATCTTTTTGGAGATGTTTGATGGTGTCATGTAGATGTGCAGTAGGGTTTCGGAATTTTGATTTTGCCCCGGGGGTCAAATGGGGGTGGTAAAATGATGTTTTTTATGCAAAAAGCCCCGTTTTCCCTGAACTCCTCTTACATTTGACTCAGTAGCCTAATTATCTTTTAAGAGATGGTTGGTGTTGACATGTAGATGTGCAGTAAGGTTTCGGAATTTTCATTTTGCCCGGAGGGTCAAATGAGGGTAGATTTTTTTTTTTAAATATTTGATATTTTTAATCACCCTGCATTCTAGAACGTCCCTAATATTTTATGTATTAGCTTTAAACCATGATCATTTGGAAAATGATTGGTTTGTTTTGTGTATGTGTAAAATGGTTTCAAAATTTGCATTTTCATGTGGATGGCAAAAAGGGGCAGGAAAAAATGGCCCCTGCCTAACCCGGGGGGTCATGATTTGTACAAACTAGAATCTACACCTTGAGAATTTTTCCATATTAATCATGCTCTTGTTGTTCTTGAAAAGGAGAATTTTGAAGATTTGTTTCCTTTTATTCCTAAATAAAACTTTGATCCCTTATTGTGGCCTGACCTAGTCTTTGAGGTTATGATTTGAAAAACTAGAAATATGTCTACAGGACATGAATGTCCCACTGGATGTATATTACTCATGCTACAGGAAAATTTGTATTAGTGTATTAAGTTTGTTGAAAATATCTTGAACAGTTTCTTTAGAATTGAAACTAAAATCTAAATAAATTGGATATAGATTATAAATTCCCACCAAATTATGTATAAGTGCATGCTAAACATAAAAATGTCTTAAATTATTTCTTTAAAACTAAGCGAAATACAAATTAAAAGGATGGAGGTCAAGGTCAGAGGAATGTGCAAGGTGAAGTTTTTGATGAAGTTATCAGCATATTATGTTTGATAAAAATATCTTGAATGATTTAATGAAACTGAGCTTAACACTTTTTCTAAGAAAAGAGAGGTCAAAAGAAAGGTTAAGGCCAAAATGTTAATTGTTGCAGTTAATAAGCTTACATCAGTATGAATTTACTATTAGCATATGAAGTTTGATAAAACTATAATTAATGGTTTATTTAAAACTTAGATAAACACATATTTTAAGAAGGAAATCAAACCAAAACAAATACCTTAGAAATGAAATAAATTAACAACTTGATTCATTAATTAATTTAACTTAATTACATATTATAAATGATTGGAATTTAAAAAAAGGAACTTTATTAATTAATTAATTACCTAGTTAAATTCATTTAAAACACCAAATCAATTAGTATTTTCACTGTGTGATGTCTCTCAACAGGTTAAATCTCAATGTTTTTATGTAACAGTACACATCTGTCATCACCTATACAAATATTTTCATATTTTCCACAATGATTTTCGATATAAAATTCTTTTTGGTAGGTACAAACCAGTGTGGATAAAAGTATTCAAGTGGGCCATGAAATATGCTTATAATTAATATTTTATTTCACTTAGGAAATATGTAAATATTTAATGCTTCATTTATATTCTTAACTTTCCTTTCATTTATTTTTTTTTGAAAATAAAAATCATATATTATATTATTCACTTTTGATCAAGATTACGGTAATGATTTTCACGGATTACTCGAAACGACTTCAGCGATCGCGATTTTAGATTGGGCGTGGTGTACGGTATATGAAGACAAGAAGAAATTGCGCCCGATTTCTGTCGACTCTGAGGTAAAATTGGCTATAAAAATTTACGGATAACAATATCATTCATTTAAACATCACCTTAGGGTTTTATGTACCCCACTTTATTCAATTTTATGGGGCTTCTACCACTTTATTGGGGCTTCTCCCCTTCTGTTTGGGTATTCTCCAAAAAACGGGGGCTTCTGGAATTTCCAGTTACCGAGTTTCAACATTGGTCGTTTGGATGCGATTTATTTGATTAAAAATTTAGAGAAGTGGCACGTTTTACTACTTTTTGTGTCTGTGTGATACATTTTTCGCTAGTCATAGATACAAATAAGTGGTTTGTTTGCCACATCTTTTTAACGTCTGGTTTCTGATCACAGGAAATGCTCGGGCCTGTCTAAGTACATTTAAGGTGCAACGTTGTTTATCACGTTTTTATCCATATACAAATAGATAAAATCTATGTAAGCGGAGATGAATATGTTGAGTGTTTCCACTTTGTAATGTTTATTTGTTTAAAATACTGTGCTTATAGGCTATCGTGTTCTTGGAAGGCAGAGATCCCATTCTTAAGCTAGGGACACTGAATGATCGAGGTTTTCCGTACATAACTCAAATTCGTTTAATAAGTTCTTAACACCAAGCTCTATAGTTGATGACTAGAATGGCATTGAGAGCATCATTACTAGAACTATGTCATTTAACTGGTAAAATATGAACACGTTCAATGGTGACATGTTTTAGTAATTTATGTATCTTTAAAATGAATAAGGTTAGATAAATTAATATCTGAAAGAGTTCATCATTAAAAGGGTTAAGAAAGTCAAACAATAAAAAAAGATTTGTTTTATGTACTCTGACTGACCTGTCAAAATCACCCTTACACAATAATTTTTTTCAACACTTAATTTTTTTTCTCGTTTCCATAGCATAATTTCTATAGGATGCTTCTTGATTGAAATTCTCATGGCGGATCTAGTGGTGAGTGTGCGTGTTCCCATGGACATTACAGAGTTATTACATGTACATACTAAACCAAGCAGTACAATTCTCTGTCATCCTTGGACTTTTAGTAAAAAGTAGTATTCTTTCAAATGGCAAATAGATTTTCATTGGTTAAAAAATTAATAACATCAGGTACTTTTAATCGTTGTTGACAATCATTAGACAACTTAATCCCTTACTTCTTTCTTATATGTAATCCTGTTATTGGAAATTGGCTACACTCCTTGACATTTTCCCGAATTTCTATCCCGGCCACGTGTATTTCAACAATGAATGAAAGCTGTGTAAATTTTAGAGACTTATTATATACATGTAACATCGAGAATATCATGCCTTACTAAAAGTCCAAAGATAACAGTGAATCGTACTAAAAGTGACCTTGGACCCCTCCTTGGAAAAACTGAACTATGCAAAATTGGTATGAAAAGTCACTGGTTTGATGCTTTAAAAGTCAACGACTCCCTGAGTAAATAGAATTTTCTATGTGAAAGTGATATTTTGATATGGATCCAGTGAGCATTTGTTCCGTTAGTATTGACACAGATTTTGGAACCTGTAATTGTCTGAGCTAATGAAAATCATTACAGGCGAAAAGTCACAACCGGAAATTTTAAGTTTGAAGGTAATAGCACAAATACCGACGTTAATGGACTTCAAAGTTCCGGACTAATCACATGGATGGATTTAAAATTCCGGGTTGTCTATATAACACTACACTATTTAGTTTTTACGTCAAGATTGTCCAACAAGTCAAACTTCCTTCGTTTCCCATTGACCATTCCATAAACACTACCATTAAAGTACCACGCATTGTCTATCTTTGGGTGGTCTTTTAATCGGTTTATGAGAATCCCAATGAGTCTTGTCACATCATCTGTCAGCCAGGTCTTCCCATTTGTTTTTTCTTTAATATTTGAATGCTTACGCATTACATTCGATTTTGCTACACTGTTCTTTAGTTTTACGAGGGGAGTTTAAAAATGGCGCCGGTAGTGAAAGAGGCATAGAGCTCGGCTCCGTTGTCGTGGGTCGAAAAGGTGCAGAAATTCATATTTATTCAACGTACAAAGACAAAATATAAGTTGTCCATCAACATCTGATTCAGGAGAACTAAAAAAGGTTTTGGAAAAAAGTGTAAAGAACGGAATAGTCTGGTCTTTGTCTTCAGCCCGAGTTCTCGTGAGTAGCGCTTACGTGTCTGTGTTACTATCAATAAACTTTTCTGTATCTGTATTGATACGTCACAATAACCCATTGGGCTTTGACGTGACGGAGAGAGGGCGCGTTTAGTCGCGCTGATGTTCCAATGCTGACTTTCTAGCTTTCTAGCTTGGGAGCGCGGACAACTTCTTCTTCCAGATGGTTCCAATCTATTGCAGTGCGTACAAAGAACGAGTTCTTGAGTTGTTCTGTCTTTGTATCTGGTATTTCTACTGCTTTGCTGTTATTTCTTATCCTATTATATATAATATTTGTTGTTTGGTAGTCTTCGTACACTTTGGATCTGATGTTCCTTTTCTGTTTTTGAAATTTGATATATTGATCGGATTTAATTGCTGGTATCTGCCCCACAACCACTTTGTAGAAAAATATCAGCCGTTGTTGGCGTCTGGTTTCTAATAAGGGAAGGTCAAGTTCTTTGAGCATCTTTGTCATTGTGCCCTCTTCCCTTGATTAATAATCTTTTGTTACATGTATGAATCTAGCACCTCTTCTTTGGATGGATTCTAGTTTTGTTGTTTCTTGTTTGGTGTATGGATCCCAGATGACAGCTCCATACTCCATTATGGATCTTACTAGTGCTATATATGCAATTTTTCTACAGTTTTTTTGGACAATGTTGTAAGTTCCTTCTTAGGAAGCCTAAGGTGGAGTTGGCTTTGTTCGAGATGTTGTTTACATGTTCCTTCCATTTCAGGTCTTCTTGTATTTGGAGTCCTAAGTAAGGATTTGATGCCACTTGTTTTAGGGTAGTAGTATAAGGGGCCCCGATGGCCGGGTCAACTGAGTGCACTTTTTATGCAAATGAGGTCAAAAATACTGGATTCTGATTGGTGAAGGGGATAAGTGGGTCAACTGAGTGCAGTTCTAACCCTAACCTCCTAGCCCCCTAACCCTAGCCCTAACCCTAGCCCTAACCCTAACTAACCCTAACCCCCCCAGCCCTAACTAACCCTAACCCTAACCCTAACCCTACCCCCTAACCCTAACTAACCCTAACCCCCTAACCCTAACTAACCCTAACCCCAACTAACCCTAACTCCTTTGAACCCTAACTATCCTATCCCCTAAATACGGGGTTTACATTGTGTTTACATTGGTACGTTGGTACTACGTTTTTTTTTTTTGGACACAGGTAAAAAATGCGCCGTGTGCAAAAAACATTTCAAGAATGTGATTATGACGTCACGCTTCACAGTCTAGACAGCCTAACCAGTTCAAACTGGATTTTTACTGAAAACAATAACAAAATGGATTTTTTACTGAAAACAAGAACAACCTGGATTTTGATTTTTATTCAATTTTTATTCAGAATGAAAATACATACAATTACATTTTCTGTTTCTTCTTCTTCTGTCCCTTATCAGTGGTCAGGGATAGTTTCCTCTTGTGAGTAGTGCTGGGGCCTGGAATCTCTCTGTTTTCTTCCTTTTTCTCTTTTTTGTCTCCTTTTTTCACTAAAGGTTTGGTCTGGTGGGTCCCTGAAATCTTGGGTTCTTGATGCTTTTTCTCCAGTTTTTGTATTTCTTTCACTAACTGGTGTGTCTTCCTTCCTTGTTGGCGAATTTTTTCCATCACTTCTTTTCTAAAATCACCTATATCATTATGAATTATCTGCATGATAAAGGCCATTTGATTTAAGATACCGCATATCATTCTCCTGTCATCTACATCTAAAAGATCCTGTGTTTCTGGTACAGTCTCCTTTGTATTTTCCTCTGCCATATTTTACCTGTGTTGAATTCAGAATGCTAACGAAAAATGATCGTCGATGTCCAGCTCTGGTTTATATACCTTTACTTAACCCTAACCCTAACCCTAACCCTAACCCTAACCCTAACCCTAACCCTAACCCTAACCCTAACCCTAACCCTAACCCTAACCCTAACCCTAACCCGAACCCTAACCCTAACCCTAGCCCTAACCCTAACCCTTAACCCTAACCCTAACCCCTAACCCTAACCCTAACCCTAACCCCTAACCCTAACTAACCCTACCCCCCTAACCCTAACTAACCCTAACCCCCCAACTAACCCTAACTCCTTTGCCTGGAATCTCTCTGTTTTCTTCCTTTTTCTCTTTTTTTCAAACTGTCAATCCTTCTTTCACTAAAGGTTTGGTCTGGTGGGTCCCTGAAGTGCCGTGTGCAAAAAAAAGGCCACGTTTTACCTACGTTTTCTTATATATATACCTGTTTGCATCCTCTATAAAGTGCCGTGTGCAAAAAACTGAGGGTCGTGTGCAAAAGAAATATACCTTTTACCTGTGTTTTCTTATATATACCTGTTTGCATCCTCTGTAAAGTGCCGTGTGCAAAAACTTACCTATGCATTGTGACGTCATCCACTGTATAAATACAATGTGATTATGACGTCACACTTTTTCATTTACAGTCTAGACAGCCTAGTCTAGCCAGCCTAACCAGTTTGAACTGAATTTTTTACTGAAAGACAATAACAAATAACACACAATACAAAAAAAACATGTGTGTGTTATGTCTGTCAAGTTATAACACCAGGTCACTTTTTTAAAAAACTTAGAATTTCTTTTTAAATTTTTTAAACTTTTTTTAAAATTAACTTATAAATTTTTTAACTTTTAACTTTTTTAAAATAACTTTAAATTTTTTTTTCTTATTAATTTTTTTTTTTGGTAAACTCCCCTTATAGTTTTTAAGAAATAAAATAAAAAAATCATGTAATACTACATCAGTGTTATGTTATTGTATGACTTCATCTTTTATACAGTCGGGTTCGGGGTTTCGGGCAGCCATGGCGAATTTTCTACAGGCTTTTACCCCAGTGAAAAAGGCTTGTAATCCACAGTGTAGGTCTTTTAAAGTTGTTTCACATTGTTTATGATTGTGATTATGTTATCGCTCACCTATATGTTTAATGTCAGCTATGCTAAATAACCCATTTCTGTGTAATTTGAGAGAATGTTTTGACATGTGGTTAAAGTATGGCGTGCTATTCATGTTATCATTTAAAAAGTCGATCCTAAATAAATCTGTCTTAAAAAATACATTTTACGAATGACATTTAATATGATTGATTAGAGTATAGGTATCCATATATAAGAGATATTATTTTGCATTACATTTAAACATGTTTTTCTGTCCTGTTTGTCTGTCAATTGTTGCTTTACTTCCTTTGTAAAATGAGGTTAAATTGAGTATCACTGAATATTGTATGCTTTTTTTTCAGGATCAGCTAAGATGTTGTTTCACTGGATTATTTAATTGGGCATATAATTGGATAATTCTGGTAAGTTTGTCTTTGTTTTGTTTACATTTCCTATGAAGGTCATCTTTGCATTTAATCATAATTATGTAAAGTTCTGTTTTGAATGTAAATGTACTGTATTTATCCTCATTTCATGTGATTTACACTTGTACATGTATAACCTGCATGTAACTCAGAGTGCATTTAATATTTCTATGATGGGTCATTCTATGATTGAATTTAAATCAGAAAAATATTCACTAAATTTTGGTAAAATACATGGTATCTTTTACATTTCTGTCCCTTTTGTCTGTAAATTATTGCTTTACTTACATTGTAAAATGAGGTTAATTGTGTATCACTGAATTGTATGATTTTTTTCAGGATCAGCTGAGATGTTATTTCACTGGATTATTTAATGGATAGACTTATTGGGCATATATTTGGATATCTCTGGTAAGTTTGTCTTGTTTTTTAATTGTTTACATTTCCTATGAAGGTCATCTTTGCATTTAAGCATGATTATATGGTTAATTTAATTACTGTGTAATACTTATGTGATCTGTTGTCTCTAACTTACATTCATATAAGCACACCCTTATTTAACCTAAAATATATTAACACATGATTAAGGGATCTTCAGAATATTAATAAGTCCTTTTGTATAAATTATATGATTTAATTTCATAATTCATTATGTATGTTACCCATGGCCATGGAATTCAGACTTACTAAATGGTGATCAAAGAGATATTAATTAGGAATCTAATAAGAGAAAAGGAGGAATTTACAAAAGATTAATCCTAAGTTATTTACTTTTTGTTTTGATTCTAAATATGTGTGATATATGGCATACATATATTTTCATTTTCACTTTTGTTTCTTAGTAATGAGCTTTTCAAAAAATTAAGGACTACATGTTGTACTGTGATGATGCTAAAAAAGATGTATTTTTCTGTATGCAGTACTGACAGATATTAAACAAAATTGAATCTGCTGTTAATAAAAAATCTTTTAGTGTCTAAATAATTAATTTGATAATCATTTTATTTGTGATATCAATACAGTAATTGTGCTTTTTTTATTATCTAAAGATAACATGATGAACTTTTCTCATCTGGAGTTAATGTTAAAAACAATTTGTTTTGAGATTAAAAACAAACATTTTCATGAACTTTTTTGGCATTGTACATGTTTGTTCAATTTTTAAACATGCATTGTTTCACACAGTACTCTGTCATATTAACAAAATGGTTTTATTTTCTATACAGTCCTCAACCTGGAAGATATGTTTTGTTCCTAACCATCTATAATCCATTCTCTATGAAGTTCAGACTGTCTGCTCTTCCTTTGGAAATACACAGTTAGTCAACCAACATAGAAACACACAAACTTGAAGGTAAAGTTTCAATGAGATACAATTGTAATATATATTTATTTATTATTTTTTTTTTTTTTTACATATGCATGTTTATAATTTTGAATTGATATGTAAATGATATATTTAAATAAAAAGGGCTTGGTGGTCATGGTCATGTTTAAACTATATTGATCTCCTTTAGAAGAAGAAGAAGAGCTCCATTTCAATATATATACAAAAATGCATGATCAAATTTTGAAACTAAAATGTATGAAAGTTTTCTTTGCCAAATGATAGTTAACAGCTGAAGATAGCATATCTATAGAATAAGTTAAATATGGCTAATTTGTAACCCCCCCCCCCCCCCCCCAGCTTCCTTAATATCATAGTTGGTAAAGATAGCAAGTTTTGACTCCAATTGCTGATGAATTCTGAATTTCCCATTTAATATTAACATTATATCACAGGGAAAGAATACTATAATGTAGCACATCAGGATGACCAGAAAAGAAATCTTAATGACCCTCTTAACTATTTATAAAGACTGTAACCTTATAACTGATGTAAGATAATCTGATTGTGTGGAATTAAAATTCCCTGGTGTTTCTACTACCCAAGATCTTCTTATGAGTGCATGGGACTGTTGTAAACCTTCTCCTGTTTATAAAAAATATACCTTGGAGCATGACACTTTATTCATAAAAGGTACTTTCAATATCATTTCTATGAGTTTTTGTTCTTTCTTTTTAATAATCTAGTGTTATATCTCATTTAAACCCATTAATATGTATGCTTCCAAAATCTTAGATCTGTCTGTATAGTTTTTTCAGCTCTTTGAACACAAATACCCTGATTCAATCTTTTGAGGTAAACATGATAGAGACATCATAGATGATTATCAGAGTGTGTATCACAATCTTAACCATAAGGTCAATTTAAATGGTCTAAGGCACAACAAATGAAAGTGAAAACTTTTTTTTTTTTTTATTAGAATACATAATTTTGTAATAAACAAATACTGGAAAAGTTACTCTCATAATAAGCCTTAATGTCCTCCAAGAATTCAGTTTGGACTTCCTCCATTAATCCTTGTATCTTCTCCAATGGTTTTGTGGGCTAAAATTCATGTGTCTTTAACAACATTTTTTTTCTGACAACTGTTTTCTCTTATTATCTATAAACTTGACTTCTTCTCTAGTCAAAGGTCTTTCAGGGTAATCCAAGTAATTCTTACCCTCTTTTGGTAATAAATGGTTATATTCCTCATTGGCTTCTTCTGCAATCAAGGGTCTTTCTATGTAATCTCTGACAACATTAGGATCACCCTTCTCTGGACTTAATTGATTATATTCTTGTTGAGAAATGATCTCAATAGTGCCATCTTTTTTTTTTATTTTAACTGGTATACCTCTGTCTATATCTTTCTCTGAAAGAACTCTCTTTCCAAACTGAATTTTACTCATTCCTTTACTCTTTTCTTTACTGGAGGTGTTACCCATGGTTAATATGAAAAAGTCAAAATCTTATGTTACAACTTGTATTTATACCCTTTTTGTCTATATTTAGAATTCCATCAAGCTTATATTATATAACAATTTTTTTTTTCAACTAAGACTTTTTTTTTTATATTTTTCAGGATTCTCTAGTGAGGGCTTATGGAAATGATCTATGTCTACTCTCAGAATGGTGAAAGACTATCAGATTATGCAAAGACTAACAGAATATCCTCTCTTGGAACACTGAAACAAGAAAATCAAACAGGAGATGGATGGAGGATTTAAGAAGCACATAGATAAATATGATTTCCAACGAATTTAACCAGTATTATCATAGACTGTGGTTTACAGGATGACAAAGTAACAGGATTGTATCTTTTTACTGTCAGACACTGACTATGGATAAGATGTACCCATTTATTAAACTGAGATCTAGTCAAATCAAGTACAATTGTATTGAAAAAATGATTTTCTGATAGCATGAACTCTTTAAAAATTAATTCTCACAGACCTCAAAGTATCTGAATGTGACTTTTATTTTTACCAATTTCTATTGAAGACTGTTGTTATGTATGAGAAGTATACATTTAAACCTTTTATTTTTCATCTTATTTCTATAACCCCCTAGAAATTACACAGATATTCAGATGCTGGATTTAATATTATTATTTAACTTTCCTGGAATGGTAAATATATTTTGTTTGTGTATGTATCATGTTTAATTTTGAATTTAAAATTGGTCTCAATAAGACCCCCAATAAAGATGCAAGTGTCCCATAATCTGTGGTTTAATAATATCTTGAATATCTTTATCATATCATATTCATCATACTAATTACATATAGAATGTTTGTAGGAATACACTTTGTTGTTTAGGACACTTTGTCAAGGTCAAAGCATAAGATTATTGAGATGACTTCTTTGACAATAATTTGTAACTTACAAACTTCACATCATAAGTACACAGATGAAGAATCAATAAGATATTTCTATAGATTTTTTGGATCATTTACTCCTGGGTAAAAGTTAGTTACTAACTGAGATTACTGATTTGAATCCTGTAATGCAATAACTTAGACATTGTGTGATAACTTATAGACTTTATAAAAATTAGGTGCAAATTCTTAGGAAAGGATTGAAATGTTAATCAAATGTACAATGTTCAAGGGTGTTTATATGACTATTACTATGTAATACCTTAGAATTCTGTAAAAAATTTATTATCACTGCGTAGATAAAAATGGTGCATTACAGCAACTCTGGTGATTTACATACCTTCAGTCATAAATACATGTAGATAGGTATTTGGAAGACTCCTTTAGATTTTGAAATTTTTTAATTCAAAAGTATAGAATTTAAGTTTGAAAGATTTAAAATGGCAGCATATCATTTGCTTGTGAATTTAAAAAATAAATCCAAACATATACATCTTTGGATGATAATTGTAGCATTTTATCAATTCCTGGACTTCGGTCTTGATATCATCCTTTAATGTTCTTTTTAATGACTGTCTTTTAGTTTTAGTTGAATTAGTTTCTTTTCTACATGTGAAAATTACATCATCCAAAGAAATTCTTCATCTGCATGTTATATGAAGAAGACAATTTTCATCACAGTGAAAGAGATTGTTTTGTTAAACATATTGCATTGATGCACAAATATACTTTTAGATTTTTAATAGCTAGGGTTCATATTTCTTAATATGGAATGCTAAGTACTGTTGATTTCAATTTTTTGTGAACAAAGACATACTAGTAGAAAAAAATGTACATGATGTGTAAGAAAAGCATGTGTAAACCTTATGACTTTATATTTGCTGATTAATTCATTTATGAGTTTCATCTTTGTTTCAATGTAAACATTTCTAAGTAGGGCACACATCAGAAACTCTTTAAATTCTGACTATCAGGGTTTAACACAACTCTGCTATTCAGGCACCGGGGGGGGGGTTTACAAATTAGCCATATTTAACTTATTCTTTAGATATGCTATCTTCAGCTGTTAACTATCATTTGGCAAAGAAAACTTTCATACATTTTAGTTTCAAAATTTGATCATGCATTTTTGTATATATATTGAAATGGAGCTCTTCTTCTTCTTCTAAAGGAGATCAATATAGTTTAAACATGACCATGACCACCAAGCCCTTTTTATTTAAATATATCATTTACATATCAATTCAATATTATAAACATGCATATGTAAAAAAAAAATAATAATAAAATAATAAATAAATATATATTACAATTGTATCTCATTGAAACTTTACCTTCAAGTTTTGTGTGTTTCTTTGTTGGTTGACTAACTGTGTATTTCCAAAGGAAGAGCAGACAGTCTGAACTTCATAGAGAATTGATTATAGATGGTTAGGAACAATACATATCTTCTATGTTGATGACTGTATAGAAAATAAAACCATTTTGTTAATATGATGGAGTACTGTGTGAAACAATGCATGTTTAAAAATTGAACAAACATGTACAATGCCAAAAAATGTTCATGAAAATGTTTGTTTTTAATCTCAAAACAAATTGTTTTTAACATTAACTCCAGATGAGAAAGTTCATCATGTTATCTTTAGATAATAAAAAAAGCATAATTACTGTATTGATATCACAAATAAAATGATTATCAAATTAATTATTTAGACACTAAAAGATTTTTTATTAACAGCAGATTCAATTTTGGTTTAATACCTGTCAGTACTGCATACAGAAAAATACATTTTTTTAGCATCATCACAGTACAACATGTAGTCCTTAATTTTTTGAAAAGCTCATTACCAAGAAACAAAAGTGAAAATGAAAATATATGTATACCATATATCACACATATTTAGAATCAAAACAAAAAGTAAATAACTTAGAATTAAATCTTTTGTAAATTCCTCCTTTTCTCTTATTAGATTCCTAATTAATATCTCTTTGATCACCATTTAGTAAGTCTGAATTCCATGGCCATCGGTAACATACATGATGAATTATGAAATTAAATCATATAATTTATACAAAAGGACTTATTAATATTCTGAAGATCCCTTAATCATGTGTTAATATATTTTAGACAAAATAAGACTGTGCTTATATGAATGTAAGTTAGAGACAACAGATCACATAAGTATTACACAGTAATTAAATTAACCATATAATCATGCTTAAATGCAAAGATGACCTTCATAGGAAAATGTAAACAAAACAAAGACAAACTTACCAGAGATATCCAAATATATGCCCAATAAGTCTATCCATTAAATAATCCAGTGAAATAACATCTCAGCTGATCCTAAAAAATCATACAATTCAGTGATACACAATTAACCTCATTTTACAATGTAAGTAAAGCAATAATTTACAGACAAAAGGGACAGAAATGTAAAAGATACCATGTATTTTATCAAAATTTAGTGAATATTTTTCTGATTGAAATTCAATCATAGAATGATCCATCATAGAAATATTAAATGCACTCTGAGTTACATGCAGGTTATACATGTACAAGTGTAAATCACATGAAATGAGGATAAATACAGCATTTACATTCAAAACAGAACTTTACATAATTATGATTAAATGCAAAGATGACCTTCATATAGGAAATGTAAACAAAAATAAGACAAACTTACCAGAATTATCCAATTATATGCCCAATTAAATAATCCAGTGAAACAACATCTTAGCTGATCCTGAAAAAAAAAGCATACAATATTCAGTGATACTCAATTTAACCTCATTTTACAAAGGAAGTAAAGCAACAATTGACAGACAAACAGGACAGAAAAACATGTTTAAATGTAATGCAAAATAATATCTCTTATATATGGATACCTATACTCTAATCAATCATATTAAATGTCATTCGTAAAATGTATTTTTTAAGACAGATTTATTTAGGATCGACTTTTTAAATGATAACATGAATAGCACGCCATACTTTAACCACATGTCAAAACATTCTCTCAAATTACACAGAAATGGGTTATTTAGCATAGCTGACATTAAACATATAGGTGAGCGATAACATAATCACAATCATAAACAATGTGAAACAACTTTAAAAGACCTACACTGTGGATTACAAGCCTTTTTCACTGGGGTAAAATCTTGCGGAGATTCATCCCGAACCCGACTGTATAAAAGATGAAGTCATAGACTGTAAATGAAAAAAGTGTGACGTCATAATCACATTGTATTTATACAGTGGATGACGTCACAATGCATAGGTAAGTTTTTGCACACGCCATTTTACAGAGGATGCAAACAGGTATATATAAGAAAACACAGGTAAAAGGTATATTTCTTTTGCACACGACCCTCAGTTTTTTGCACACGGCACTTTATAGAGGATGCAAACAGGTAAATATAAGAAAACGTAGGTAAAACGTATTTTTTGCACACGGCACTTACAGTAAAGGTATATAAACCAGAGCTGGACATCGACGATCATTCTTCGTTAGCATTCTGAATTCAACACAGGTAAAATATGGCAGAGGAAAATACAAAGGAGACCGTACCAGAAACACAGGATCTTTTAGATGTAGATGACAGGAGAATGATATGCGGTATCTTAAATCAAATGGCCTTTATCATGCAGATAATTCATAATGATATAGGTGATTTTAGAAAAGAAGTGATGGAAAAAATTCGCCAACAAGGAAGGAAGACACACCAGTTAGTGAAAGAAATACAAAAACTGGAGAAAAAGCATCAAGAACCCAAGATTTCAGGGACCCACCAGACCAAACCTTTAGTGAAAGAAGGAGACAAAAAAGAGAAAAAGGAAGAAAACAGAGAGATTCCAGGCCCCAGCACTACTCACAAGAGGAAACTATCCCTGACCACTGATAAGGGACAGAAGAAGAAGAAGAAACAGAAAATGTAATTGTATGTATTTTCATTCTGAATAAAATTCCCTTGTTACTGTATTGTGTGCTATTTGTTATTGTTTTCAGTAAAAAATCCAGGTTGTTATTGTTTTCAGTAAAAATCCAGTTTGAACTGGTTAGGCTGTCTAGCCTGTGAAGCGTGACGTCATAATCACATTCTTGAAATGTTTTTTGCACACGGCGCATTTACCTGTGTTCATAAACAAAAAAACGTAGTACCAACGTACCAATGTAAACACAATGTAAGTGCCCCGTATTTAGGGGATAGGATAGTTAGGGTTCAAAGGGGTTAGGGTTAGTTGGGGTTAGGGTTAGTTAGGGTTAGGGGGTTAGGGTTAGTTAGGGTTAGGGGGTAGGGTTAGGGTTAGTTAGGGCTAGGGGGTTAGGGTTAGTTAGGGTTAGGGCTAGGGTTAGGGCTAGGGTTAGGGGGCTAGGAGGTTAGGGTTAGAACTGCACTCAGTTGACCCACTTATCCCCTTCACCAATCAGAATCCAGTATTTTTGACCTCATTTGCATAAAAAGTGCACTCAGTTGACCCGGCCATCGGGGCCCCTTATACTACTTAGGGTGTGGTTCTCAAGGGTGTATTGGCTGTTTATTTTTTTTACGTATGCTTAATATATACCATTTTTTGGCATTAAATCTCATACCCCAGTTTGATGCCCACTGTTCCAATTTTTCGAGATCCTTTTGTAGTAGGTTTTGATCTTTAGGCGATTTAATTTCCCTGAACAAAAGGCAGTCGTCGGCAAAGATCCTAACTGAAGATTTTACTGCGTCAGGGAGATCATTTATGTGGCAAAGAAAAAGTATAGGTCCAAGTACTGTTCCCTGCGGTACCCCGGATTCCACACTGGTGTCTTCTGGGTATTCCCCTTCTAACTGAACTCTCATTGTCCTTTTTGTTAGGAAATTCGTTAGCCAGTTATGGATGTCTCCCCTTATCCCGTACTGATTGAGTTTGTGCAGGAGTCTATCATGGGGAACAGTGTCGAATGCTTTAGAGAAATCCAGGATCGCTACGTCTACTTGGTGGCCCTTATCATAGGAATGTAACATGTCGTGTATGGTTATAGCGAGTTGGGTTTCGCATGAATATCCAGACCTGAATCGGTGATTCAAGGATCTTAATATCTTATTGCTCTCCAAATGCTTCATCATTTGTCGACATATAATATGCTCTAGTAGCTTGCAAGGTACTGATGTTAAGGAGACTGGTCTGTAGTTTTCAGCTGCATGTCTATCACCTTTTTTGTAGATACACGATATATTTGCGCTGAGCCAATCTTTTAGAAGTTTCCCAGTATCTAGAGAGTTTTGGTATATAATCGATAATAATGGTGCTATTTGGTCTGCACATTGTTTCAGGACTCTGTTTGGGATGTTATCGGGTCCGGCTGCTTTTGATGGATTGATGTTTTTCAGCAATTTTACCACGCCTTCTTCCCTGATGATGATTCTTTTTATTCCTGTTTTGAGGTTGATGTTTTTTGATCTTGTGTATTTGTGTCAACCCGAGGTACTCTTGTAAATTCTTAATTTTGTGTCTGTAACAATGTCTGAAAGATCAACCAGACTAAATTCTAAATCAGAATCTAAATCAGAATCGGGTCTTCAAAATAAGGAGACGGACAAATCCATAATGGATGAAATCAAACGTCTGAAATCCTATATCATTACGAAAAAAGATCTGGAAAAGGCTTTGGAAAAAATTGTGAAAAACGTTGTTACTCAAATTTTAGATGATAAAATGAAGGATTTTAATGAAACCCTAAAATAAAATACAGAGAGCTTGAAGAAAGTACTTGAAGAACAAAGCCAGACAATAGATAAATTGAAAGAAAAGGTGAAAGACCTCGAGGCAGATTTGAACGACACAAGACAACTCGCTCGGGAAAAACGGTTACTCAAATTTTATGAAGGATTTTAATGAAACCCTAAAATAAAGTACAGAGAGCTTGAAGAAAGTACTTGAACAAAGCCAGACAATAGATAAATTGAAAGAAAAGGTGAAAGACCTCGAGGCAGATTTGAACGACACAAGACAACTCGCTCGGGAGGCATATCTGACCGCTAATCGTAATGAACAATATTCGAGGAAAATACATTTAAGATCAATGGTGTTCCTCAGGAAGAAAAAGAGGATGTCGTAGAAGTTGTTCAGGATGTGCTAGTTAATGGGTGCGGTGTCGGAATTCAAGAGAAGGACATCATAGCAATTCACAGGAATCCGGGAAAAGAATCACAGGAATCACAGGGGCAATGAAATCAAACGTCTGAAATCCTATATCATTACGAAAAAAGATCTGGAAAAGGCTTTGGAAAAAGTTGTGAAAAACGTTGTTACTCAAATTTTAGATGATAAAATGAAGGATTTTAATGAAACCCTAAAATAAAATACAGAGAGCTTGAAGAAAGTACTTGAAGAACAAAGCCAGACAATAGATAAATTGAAAGAAAAGGTGAAAGACCTCGAGGCAGATTTGAACGACACAAGACAACTCGCTCGGGAGGCATATCTGACCGCTAATCGTAATGAACAATATTCGAGGAAAATACATTTAAGATCAATGGTGTTCCTCAGGAAGAAAAAGAGGATGTCGTAGAAGTTGTTCAGGATGTGCTAGTTAATGGGTGCGGTGTCGGAATTCAAGAGAAGGACATCATAGCAATTCACAGGAATCCGGGAAAAGAATCACAGGAATCACAGGGGCAATGAAATCAAACGTCTGAAATCCTATATCATTACGAAAAAAGATCTGGAAAAGGCTTTGGAAAAAGTTGTGAAAAACGTTGTTACTCAAATTTTAGATGATAAAATGAAGGATTTTAATGAAACCCTAAAATAAAATACAGAGAGCTTGAAGAAAGTACTTGAAGAACAAAGCCAGACAATAGATAAATTGAAAGAAAAGGTGAAAGACCTCGAGGCAGATTTGAACGACACAAGACAACTCGCTCGGGAGGCATATCTGACCGCTAATCGTAATGAACAATATTCGAGGAAAATACATTTAAGATCAATGGTGTTCCTCAGGAAGAAAAAGAGGATGTCGTAGAAGTTGTTCAGGATGTGCTAGTTAATGGGTGCGGTGTCGGAATTCAAGAGAAGGACATCATAGCAATTCACAGGAATCCGGGAAAAGCAGACAAGCCAAGGCCAATCCTCGTAAAACTAAAGAACAATGTAGCAAAAGCGAGTGCTTTGTTTCACTTTTAATCACAATAAGCCCTAACTATATATTTTTTTTAATTGCTTGAAACACTGAGGATCTTAGAGCAACAATCAGGCGCTTAGCAATTTTAAAAGTGTGTATGCAAAGGGGGGGGGAGGTTATGTGTAGCAAGTAAAAAATACCAAATACTTTGACAAGCATAAGTCGGATTGAAGACAGACATTCTACCACAGGCACCTTAAGTGTGGTTAATAACTCCCTCTTTTTTATGAAAAAAAATGTAAAAGTGTGTAATATCTCAAAAATATCAAATTTCCCCATCACACACATCTATATGTCGTTCTATGCAAGTAGATTTTACTTATACCTCATATTTAAAGAATGGCTTTACACGATATACCGATGTTATAAATGTGCATGATAACATTGCCATTGACAAAAAAAAACCGAAATATCATTTTATCCACTCATAGAAAGATTTTTTATAAACGATGGAGTACATTGTACATTTTATATTCTGTTCACGCAGTGAATGCTACTGGAAACAGCGTTTACTGCTCACTGGGACCAACTTTTTGAGAACTTCTCCTGAATCGAGATTTACATAAAATGACGACTGATACAAATGCAGGTAAATTATTTTTATCAAATACGTTGTATCGGGGAGGGGGGGGGGGTCCGAACATAACCGTTTACTGTTGAAATTGCTCACTGAAAAGGCACCCCTAATATCTTGAAGTACTTAATTGTATATTCATTCAAATCGGCATGGTTATATCACAGGGGCATGTTATCCACTCTGTTCTCTACTTCACATATGAAAGTTATTAAGTAATATTTTTATTTATGAAATAGAGAACAGGGTGGATAAGATACCCATGTGGTTATATTAACGAAATTTGTTTTTGCCTTGGAAAAAGTTTCAACCAACATAAATGGGATATGTTTGTATAATTGATTTTTTTTTGGGGGGGGGGGGGGGGGGGGGGGGGGGGTTGTATGCCCCTATATTTTAACGATACTACGTGCATGTTTATCGATGTTGAAAATGCAAATTGAATTTGATTTATTTGTTTACTTAGACGTAGATATTTCCCCCCAATCTAAAATCGGGTGTATGAAAAAAGTCTTTATTCATGTAAGTATATAATTCCTGACCAATTTCAGTCTATGTTCTACAATACAATATCGGCGTCAATATGTAATTTTTTGAATTTTATATTAATTACTGATTCAATAAATCAGTAAATAAATAGGCTGTTTGCATAAAGCTTGTTACTGATGGACCTAATGCTTTTTGCTTTTTGTCTGAAATAAAAATATTAAATGCAAATTGAATTTTGTACTTAGCACAAAGATAACTCAATTTATTTTTGTTTTTTTTTTTTACATTTAAAAATCATCTGGTGTGTATAAACCATGATAAACATGATCAATTAAATATTTTAATTTAAAAAATGATAGAAATTACAACAGGGGATTTGCTAGACTTTGTATATTTTTTTTCACACATTTATCAATTAACAGCATTTTCACTCGCACAATATATTTGATAGATCTAGCATTCTCTAAATTTTACCGGGCCTAATTTAACTGTGACGTCACGCAGTCAACCATGGTTCAAGGAGGTCATATCAAAAGGTGTGGCAGCGATGATATGGAGTTGTAGCGTAACGTGATACTGAGCTGTCTGGAGCTTGGTTCCTGTCAAATATAGGCAGTTTAAAACCAACACACGAGATAAGCCTGAAAATTCCGAAATAATGTTTGTTTCAAAGGTGAATCTGATGTTGTAAACAATCACTTTTGAGGTATTTTTATCTCAGGTGAGTATTAAATATAAGCGGATTCTATCTTTTCCTAACTATTTTCTCATTTTTTAATTATTATTTATATTACATTTGATCTGTTGTCGGATTGTCTGATAGCGATCATAAACATCTCACTCTCGATTTTCTGTCGGACAGTCTGATAGTTAATCAACAACACGTCTCTTTTTTTCTATCTTAATTTTTTTTAACAAAATAAAACTGAATCAACAAGGAAAATAGTGAAAACCCTGTAAACATATACAATGCCAGCCTTGGGGGATTAAAAACAATCCCAAACATAGGAGATAAAAGGGCAGGGTTAATCATGAGACTTACAGAAGAAAAGGGGATACTCTCTGTAGAAGATCTAAAAACATTAAAAACAATCCCAAGCACAATATTAGACCCCCTTGTGAGTAAGGATGTGATTGTTTTTGGAGAGAGAGAGAGAGAGAGAGAGAGAGAGAGAGAGAGAGAGAGAGACGCTATCAGAAAAAAACACAACATCCAAAAATTGAAGATGCTTTTAATCAAATTGCAAATATACAATCAGAAATAGCTTGGCTCAAAAAAGACTATCACCGAGCAAAATTAACATCTTTGAATTAAAATAACTTTTTAATATTTTATACTAAATTCGGACGTTTATCTGTTAAATTCTTTATCTGTTTTTACTATGTGCTTATTTCAAAATCATTTGTAATAGTATGCATTCACGTCATTAACCGTCGGGTGGCGCTGCGGTATTAGAGGTGGTTACTCAAACGTTTGAATTTGTCAAGCGCTTGACTGGGTGTAAACAAATGGTAGCCTGGCGAGACACAGTGACTGTGGTTTCTCCTGGACATATACCTCCAAATTAATTGATTTGTAACAAATGCCAACTTTCTGTGGTGTGCCAGGATGTTGTAGAGGTTGCGGACACTCATTATTTTCAGATCTAGACATTTGTTTGAGAGAAAAGTGACGCAAAATCGGTCATGAAGATGATCAGCTGATTATGGAAGTTTGGTAAACACGATGTCGCTTGTCACC
>NW_026935112.1:0-62995 GCF_032062105.1 Saccostrea cuccullata | reverse complement strand
TACCATTTTGTACCAAATGTCTGATCTGACCAATTTTCAAGTTATTTTTGAGTAAATCAAAGTTCAATTTCGGGAAAATATTTCCCTTTCCTGTTGCACAGGAACCTGATAAATAAAAAAAATTATAAAATTTCATGTGACATGTCGATCAAATTTTCACTTTTCAGTTACGCCCAGATTCCTGCCGAATGCCAATCAAAAGCGCCCTCGTTCTTTTCATTCTTAGTATGATGAAAAATTAATGATAAAAGCGGTATAAGGAATTATGTGATAAGGTTTCACAGCTCTCTCATTAAACATTCAATAGCAGAGGAATGGACTTTTTTTTTTGAAAGTTAAATTTATTTTTTGTATTTCAGAAATATATTTACTGCATTATTTACAACAAAAATAAACCCACAAATATATACCAATCCAGACATCCATTTAGTTTGTTTGTATCATCTGTACCTTAAGAAAAACCGTCAGATTTTAATTTTTACAAAATTTAGCAGAATGATTGAAAAACCAATATTTTAATGTATCAAAATGAGAAAAACTGAACCGAAAGTTTGATACTTTAGCGATTTACATGTAATGCAAAATATTATAGTAATAGATTTTTCACTGGTTTCTTATTTATTGTGTGCATCTGAACAGAGACATATAATATATCATACATCTGGAGACGATTACTCGAACCGCGTTGTTTATTAATATTGGACTAGTCCATTTATGGAATAAAACATCCGCGGGATCGGGAAACAAATTAGAAAATTTATTTTTTAGTGTTTCATTTCCATATACTAATGCATACAATATGTTGTTTTAAAGAATGATATAAAACTTGCAGATAGAATTTCTGAAGCATTAGAAGGAAGTTAACAGAACAAACTTTATTTAATTCCATGGAAGTTAGCACACCCATTGATACGATAGAAAAATCCAAGGAAAAGGCGCGAAGATATCTTACTAGTGACACCTTGCGCGAAAAGAGCGATTCATCCCTTTCGTCGAATATTAATGGACTGATCCAGTACTATAGAAATGCAGAAAAAAGCATACATGGACATTTTGAAACAGCGAATCACATGGAATAATCTGTTAATACAAAAAGAGTAAAGGAAGTAAACATTGCAGTATTTTGCATCAGTGATATCATTCTTTTTTTCAGAAAACTGTTTCTTTTAAAATGCAGATAAAGAATTCCAATGTAAATCAACTTGCACAAAATCTAGCTCTCTACGTATGATCGCACAGTGTCGGATCTTGGAAATATCAATCCTTATACAGCCTGACGCCTTGACGTCAGGCAACAAGCAAGGGCCCTAGAAGTTCGTTTGGTATCATTGAAAACAGTGAAACAAAGTAAATACTGTAATATCAGTTGGATTTCAATATATTTATGACCAATATGAATCCAAGGCTAATGTAAAATCTGACATCCTAAGCTTACAACAACAAAACGAACTTTCTGATTGGTGTTTTTAGATTTTTGAGGAAATTGATTTCTTACTTTATTGAATGGATCTTTCTGGTACTATATGTCACGTCATATCTATTGATTGATTGATTGTATATTGTTTAACGTTCCTCTGGAGAACTGTTCACTCATATGGAGACGCCACAACTTACCGGCGGAGAGCTGCAAATTATGTCCTATACTCGGCACTCAGGGCCATTGTGCAGGGAGGGATCTTTTTCGAGCCAGCACCTGCTGTGACAAGGGACCTCGGTTTACACGGTCTCATCTGAAGGACCGGCCTCAACGTTCTACAGAAGGATTTGAATCCGTGACGTAAGGATCAGCTCCTTACTTCGCGACTCTAAAGCAGACGCTCTAACCACTGCGCCACGCGGGCGATCCGCGACTCTCGTCATATTTAGTATCAAAGAAGGATATAATTTTGCAGATACTTGTTACGTTTAAAAAATCTTATTATAACAAATTACATTTGTGGTTAAACAAGCAATGTTCAATTGTAAGAGATACCTTTTTACCAAAACACTGGATGACACACCTTTTTTAACAAAACATTTACCGGATGACCTGCGTGAGTGATAATCAAACACAAAATTTATCAAAGAGCATTTAAAATAGGATATTGTGAGGGTCCTCAAGGTGAATGCAAAACTAGATAAGCATTTTACTATAAAAGAATCCAGCAAGCACAATTTATTAACCATCAGTTTGTCATATATAAAAACAACAGGTAAAAAATATCTTTTTTATAACATGAATATGGAGAGAGACAATGATTTATCATGCATTGTAATTATACTAACATTCTTTGTAAATACCACTACTAGTAAATGGTTAAGACAAAATTCTACTGAAATGATTGTTTTCATAGTAAGTACGACTACGAATAACTTTATTTAAGTTTAATAAAGTTTATTTCTCTTATCAAAATAGCGAGTGTGTATATAAGGGGTGCCCTGTTGAAAGGTGATGCCTATAAACCAAAATTTACATGGATAGGTACATGTTTACGACGTTCAAAATCTTCAAAGTATATTATACAATTATTGCTGGTTTTTGAGGTCAATACAATGATTTAGCCATCTGAGGAGTACAATATTCATCGAGCCCGAAGGGCGAGGTGAATATTGTACTTCGAAGATGGCTAAATCATTGTATTGACCGAAAAAACAGCAATAATTGTTTTATTATATGATTCACTGATAAAATGAACAGCTCATTACTTGTTTGCATTTTATTAAGTCCTATAGCCAAATACAAGAGAGAAGCAGAATTAAAATGTGAATAAACCTTACTAGTCGTATCAATTTGAAATGCTTTTTTTAAATCAATTTTAGTTGCCATGAAAGAAATATATAATGTCAGTCTTTTTTATATAGGATAGATTTTGAAAGGAAGTTGTATTATCAGGGAAAAGTGACTGCCAAAAAGTAAAAAAAAAAGTTCAGTAAAAGTGTTGGGGGGGAGTTCCTGCATCCCCTCTTACCCCCTTCACCTAAAATATATATTCGCTTATGTTTTGTTCACATGAAAATAAAAATCAGTCGTTTAAATAGCTTTCCAGAACAATTTGTATCAATTTGGAATTTCCCAAACTATTTTTAGATCAATGTAGAGGAAATAAATCCTTGTATTGACCTGGAACGTCACGTGCAGGTCAATACAACGTAATATTTTTCTAACATAGTTGGATCTCAGCCAATCAGAGAGATGGAAATTATTCTATCATATAATAAAAAATGTTATCGTTCTGGATGAAATTAAACAGAAATATTTATTCTTTTGAAGCAAAAATTTTTTTCAATATATATTATTTTTGAGAAAATCAGACATTTGGTCGCAGAATAATGTCTTGATATTAATTTGATAATAGATTTTCTGATAAGAAGAATGATGGATTGTAATTCCAAAAAGATACTGTGTTTCAACTTTCAAGTCTTATTAAAGTAGAGTTTTAATCTATCTTTGATTAATGGGCCCAGTCCTTAATAATGATAAAAATGATATAACTGTTAATAATATTTTAGAGTAAAATCATGTACATGTATGCACAAAAGCAGACAGCAGCATTGAATAATAGTTATTTCAAGAACCCTTATTTTGTATTCTAAAATCTATCAGAAAAGTCTTCTGTTTTTCTTTAAATATACCCAACGATTATTTCGTTTACGATAAAGATGTAGATAGGCGTGTATTGTATGTATCCATAATATTAATTGTTCCTTCATTAATAATACTGATAAATGATTACAGGATGAACGCTGCCTTCCTTCTCCTCGTTTGTCTTCCGTTCCTGTTTGCTGATACAGTATCTGATCATGCTGCTGCTCTTGAAGCTTATAAAGTAATGACACCAGAGTAGAGGATGAACGATATGTTGATATAACAACCAGTGACTTTTCTCGTCATTTGAGGTGGGGGTGGTAGAATGTTAACTTTATACATGCTGAAATATGAATAATGACGCTCCTCTACGTAAAAGTCAGAGTAATTTCTTCTAAGGTCAAGGTTATAAAAACAGTAATGAATGAAAAAATAATTTCATCCTTTAGTGCAAAAATGTGAAGACATACTAACATATTGTTTTCTTTTCTCATGTACAGTTCATGAGGCGGTGGCTCACATCAAGCAGTGGTTTCGCGATCATGGAAAAGATCTGACCGCAGGAGCATGCGGAGTTTTCTGTGCTACTGAGGCCGCCCTCACTCTTGGAATCGGGGCTCCAGTATGTGCTGCTGCCTGTGCTTTGTAAGTACATGTACCAGTATTGAATCTGTTATTATTATTAAGTATGAAGTCTGTTAGAGCAAATAAGAAAAAAATAAAAAGGTAAAATCACGACAAAAAGAAAAAATCAGATACAAAAAAAAAATAGATTAATGATGAAAAGCAAATTTTCAGTGAATTTGCTGAAGATGTATTCAAGTTAATAAAAAATAACTTCATTTTCAAATACTAGTAATTGCAAACAAGGTTGCTTTAAAATTATAGAGCAATATGTTTGTTATTTTTATCCTTTGGTTGGCGGTAAACTAGAGCACAGGCAGACAGGATAAGATTAGCCTTACGAAGAATTTCAAAAACAATTAAACGAAAAAGTACTTTAAAATTTTCTTATTTAGAACAAGTCGAAATTACGGTATTGTATATATAATTGTAATAAATATAATTAATCATGGCTTACATGTAACACATCAAAAAATGTCAAGATGAAAGAATTGTTTTGAATTCATTATTCATGTAAGTCTATTCATATCCGAATAGAAACACATATTTAACAATCACATGTACTTGTATTAACACTAAGTAAACCTGTATGAAAAATTCACAGAGAGATAATTTAGGGTATGTGCACAATCATTTATGCGCATAGAAGGAACTTGACGTAACAAAATTAGATTGAACTAAAAATGCATAACACGTGTTACGTAAAACTGGCGACTGTAATTTTATATGAACTTTCTAGGAAAAAGCATAGAGATAAAGTTCAATTTAATACTTTTAATTTCTTATTTTCTATTTAACTCTCATCTCTCTCTTTTTTTATTTTAAGGATCGGACTGAACCACTGGGCCAGAAAAGCTGAAACTTATGTGGAATCATCCTCAGGTAGTGTAGATTCTAAATTGTTCAAATCATGACCCCCGGGGGAAGGGCGGGGCAACAATGGAGAATCAAAGTTTTACATAGAAATATATAGGAAAAATCTTTGAAAATCTTCTTCTCAAGAACCACTGGGCCAGAAAAGCTGAAACTTATGTAGAAGGATCCTGGGGTAGTGTAGATTTTAAAATGTCTTAATTATGATCAGTGGGGTAGGGTGGGGATGCATTATGTATTACAAGGAGGAAATCTGGTAAAGAACAAAATGGTCAAAGCTTCTCAGGTGAGCGATGTGGCCCATGGGCCTCTTGTTTGGTATTTTGTGTTGAATACTTGCATTTTTTTTTATTATCATTAAGAACATTCCTTTTCATTTAGCAATCAAGGACCTTCTGACTAAGGGCTGAATTATAGTGAACACTGTCATTCAGAGACTTTGAAACAGGTATTTCTTCTGATCTTTATTCTCTGAATTTTTTAGCTCACCTGAGTCGAAGGCTCTATTGATCTTTTTTGATCAAAGTTTGTCTTTTGTCTGTCATTGTCATTCTTCAAAGGGAGAGAATAACAAAATTAATAGCATTAATTATACCGGTATCTTCTCAAGAACCAATGGCCCAGGAAAGATGAAACTTATGTGGAACCATTGTCGGGTAGTGTAGATTCAAATTTTTCAAATCATGAAACCCAGGTGTAGGACGGGGCCACAACGGATGATCAAAGTTAAACATAGGAATATATAAAAAAAATATTTTAAAATCTTCTCGGATACAGCAAGCCTTGATTGGCAATATTTATATGAAATATGACCACATATGCTTTTAAGCTTTTCAATTCAAAGCTGATTTTTGATTTATATCCAAGTCAGGTGAGTGATGTGGCCCTGGGTCTCTTGTTAAATCATTTATGTACACATATATGTACAGCACAACTCGGTTATAACAAACTCACTGGGACCTGCAAAAGAACTTCGCTCTGTCCATAATTTATTCTATCTACATTTGAAATTCGTAAAATTTACATAATTGGGGATCCAAGAAGACTTCACTATATCTGTGAATTCACAATGTCCATGTTTGTACTAAACAAGTTTTACTGCAGTTACATGTATGTGGAAGCCAAATAGGAGTAAAAGATGTATTATTGTTTTAATGTAACACAGTGTCATCTTCATTATTTTGTTCAATCCATACAAATGTTTCTTTGAATATTGGAAACTGAAATCAGCAAAAAGTTAGAAATTAAAGTTTATAAAATGCAGCATATCTAAACAGAATTTTTGTTGTTGAAAAAAACCCTTATCAGATGAACATGCAAGGCTGTAATAGTCATACTAATATTCAGAATCAAATAACAGCTAAGTACTTGAGGCAAGGATGGGGTGAGGGTTAAAGAAGGGGTTATATCACTTGAATAAGAGAAGAATTGTAGAGCTGAGGTTTTTAGCTCACCTGAGCCGAAAACTCAAGTGAGCTCTTCTGATCACATTTAGTCCGGTGTCCGTCTGTCTGTCTGTAAACTTTTCACATTTTCGACTTCTTCTCAGGAACCGCTGGGCCAATTTCAACCAAACTTGCCTCAAAGCATCCTTGGGTGAAGGGGATTCAAGTTTGTTTTTAAATGAAGGGCCACGCCCTCATTCAAGGGAAGATAATTGGGAATTAATGAAAATTTGGTGGTATGTTTTAAAAATCTTCTTCTCAAGAACCACTGAGCAAGGAAAGATGAAACATGGGTAAACATCCTAGATTCAAGTTTGTTCAAATCATGACCCCCGGGGGTAGGGCTGGGCTAAATTGGTCGACCAAAGTTTTACATAGAAATATATAGGAAAATTCTTTAAAAATCTTCTTCTCAGAAATAACAAAGCCATAATTGATCATATTTATATGGAAGCATCCTCAGGTAGTGTAGATTCAAGTTTGGTCAAATCATGACCCCGGGGGTAGGGCGGAGCCACAATGGCCGACCAAAGTTTTACATAAATAGTGTAGATTTAAGTTTGTTCAAATCATGACCCCTGGGGGTAGGGCGGGGCCATAATGGCCGACCAAAGTTTTACATAGAAATATATAGGAAATTCCTTTAAAAATATTATTCTCAAGAATTGCAAAGCCATGATTGGTAATGGGATTACTTTTGGATCAAAACTTTTCAATAATAAACTAATTTCTACTTTTTCATTACCACAGTGCTCAGGTGAGCGATGTGGCCCATGGGCCTCTTGTTCTCATGAACCACAGGGCCAGTTTTAACCAAACTTGGCAGGGCTAAGACCCCTTACAAGGGGTGATAAATAAGAAAAGAGAAAAATAGGGAGCCACAGGGTCAGAAAAGCTGAAACTTATGTTAAAGCATCCTGGAGTTAAGTGTAGATTTTAAATTGTTTAAATCATGTCCCCCTCTACCTAAGAATAGGCCTAGACTACAATAGGTATTACTAGCAGGAAAATCTGGCGTAGAACAGCAAGACCAGTTACTCTGGTGAGTGTTATGGACCATGGCCTTCTTGTATTCATGATCATGGTCATAGAGAAAATGAACCTTGGCTACTCTCTTCCTTCAACAGCAACAAGAAAAAATTGTTTTATGGAATACTTATTATCATTAACAAAGTTCAAATTTTGAATTATGCTTTTTCCAGATTGATGAATCAACCACATGCATTATGTCAGAGGAATTTAGCTAGAGCACCTATTTAGCAGCCAGGACACATAGATGTACCTATACAGTTGATACAGATAATATCAACGGCACATTTCTAAACGATGGCCAAAAAAATCTAATAAAGACACTGTCAGTTTAAAACTTTTTGAAAGAAATCCAGACCAGAAACTAAGGATATTGATTTTCAAGCTCCTCCAAACGTAAAAGGGGTTTTATTGAATCCAAGACCAGGATACATCCAAGGATATTGAATATTATACCCCTTCAACATAAAATTTTGAATTTTAGTTTGCCTATCTAGTCAAGAACATGGATTTTTTGACATTTGATACACTTTTTAATGTTAAATTGACATTTTTTCAAGGTTTCTTTACTGTAAACCAACTTTAATTCGCAAACGATAAATATTCACTAGTTTCGCAACTTATGCCTAGGTCACATTTAAGCCGAAGGTCTGGCAACTAAATTGTGGGCTGAAAGAACATGATCGACTGACACGATTATCTGGCGACAAGAAGCAGTCACATTAATTTTCACCTTCAAATTCATAGATGTAATTCTTTTTTTATCTATATATTTCAGCAAAAAGTACATTTACTGATGATTTTTTCAAAAATTGCTTTAAAAATACAATTGAAATATTTAGATCATGTCTCATGAATGGTTAATCACAGTTACCACAGAAACCAAATATTTGTTTAAAAAAAGATAGGCACAAAATAAATCTTGTGTCTTTCAATATTTTAGCTAATGGCCACTCATACAGTTTATTTCATACAAGCTAATCACATTGGCTAAATTGTATAGGCAAATACAATATTTTTGGAGATTTTGCCATGGTAACCAGATACAAATCACAAAAGCATATTTAAAAAAAATATATTTTCATGCATTTACAATAAACTGTAAAAATAATACATGTATGTTAGTCATTAATTATTTTGTATTTTATGGAGATTTTGTAAAGAAAATTTCTTTTAAAAAAGCATTTCAAGAATAATTTGTTACCATGGTTACAACAATTTATGAGAAATCCACTGGTTTTATCTAATATTTGCAAGGTTTAGGAGAACATTTTCTATCATATATTATCAATTTTTAGTGTTTGTGGTATATTTTCCGCAACATACTCTGAAAATGATGTATTTTGGTATTTTCTTGAAAAATGAATTTTTGTGATATTCCGTTGCCATGGTTACAGAATATTTTTGAAAAAACCATGGGTTTTGTTTTGTTTTATTAGAATTAAGAATGTGGTCTTTCTATCCCATGCTTTCAGTTTTCTTTAACATATGGGATTTTTTCTAACTATGCTCTTAAAAATGGTTATTATTGTGAAAAATGAATTTTTGTGACATTTTGTTGCCATGGTAACAGAATATTATCAGAAAACCCATGGGTTTTATTTAATTTTATTGAAATTAAAAAAGTGCTCTTTCTATTCCACATTATCAGATTTCTTTTACATGTGGGATTTTTTCTTACTATGCACCTAAAAATGATTATTATTGTGAAAAAAGAATTTTTGTGACATTTCGTTGCCATAGTAAAAGAATATTTTTCAAAAACCCATGGGATTTATTTCATTTTTTTAAAATTAAGAATGTGCTCTTTCTATCCCATGTTATCAGATTTCTTCAACCTGCGGGGCTTTTTCTTAATATGCTTTTAAAATATGTTGGATTTGAAGAAATATTGTAAAAAGTGAATTTTATGAAATGACCTATGTTAAATTGAAATTCGGTACCTTTAAAAAATCCTATATAACTTCATCCTAATGGTAATCATTTATCATTTTGTATGTACTTCTCAGGAAAAAAAATTTATTTATGGTACTATCATCAAAAAAGCTCTGTTCCCCTGTTCAATAATAGCTAAATTCGCAAATTTTTCAATTTTTTATTTGGTTGCCATGTGCATTTATATGGTGCATTGTTTCCATGGCAACAAAGGCTGGCCAAAAAAATTATTTTGTCCAATGATGTTCCCTTGGTCCATGAAGCAACATATTAAAATTTTGTGAAAATCTGAAATGGTCATGAATCACCCCCTGCCTGGTTTTTACAAATAGCTGTACTTTAAAACTATAAAACGAAAATAAATATCGCTTAATACATTATGCTTAAATAATTTTTTTTTCTAAAACGAGGTAAATTATTAACAAACAAGTTGATGAAACAAGAATATCAGCAGTATCGTTTAAAGTCATCATGTCGTAAGTTCTATGGTCGATACAATGACCTTGTCAGCAAATACAGTTTATCATTGAGTCGAATGCTGACTGACTGGTGTGACCTGTCTGCAGGGAATGATAACTCCCCCATGGCACCTGATCCCACCTCTGATGTTTCAGAGGTCCGTGTTTGCTCTGCTCCTATTTTGTATTGTTTTATGGACCTTGATATTGAAGACTGTACGTTATCTCCATATCCTTCTTGGAAGCATTTAAAAGCTAATGAGTGTGTTTATTTGGATATCTATTTAAAAAAGAAATTGAAGGAAAAATTGAACAATCTAAAAATGCAAAAAAAACGAATCATGAAAAGACAAAAACACTTATCCCTTAAAACACAAGATCTTGAGGGAACAAAAAACTCTTGTTGAACAGTTACACCCGCCATGAGCAGGACATGTCTTAATTTAGTAGATAGAGTACAGCAGTGTCAAACTCAGCTTAAAAGCAAAAACTAACAAATCGTATGGAACATTTTAGACAAAATAAGACACAACCGTATATCTAATTTACAAACAAGGCCATAATAATTACGACAAAAAAATACATCAAACGATTTTTTTAAATCCTCGTAACATCAATCTATTTCATATTAGCCTGCCTTGCATGGTAAATATGTAAGCTATTTCGCTTCGAAAATGTTTGGAGACATAAACACCACATGCAAACATTAAACACGAATTGGAGACGCTGCAAAGTCTTTAATTCAAATTCACTTATGAATTAAAGTAAGTATTGTTATTTCTTAAATTACCGTCGATAAAAGGGAGCACAAGTTGTGTCTATTGAGGTCCGAAAGATTGTTTACCTCTAGATAATTGTTTGGAAAATATTTGTAATTTAAAAGTATAACTGGTGAAAGTATGAAAGTGAAGTTTTTAACATGTTAAATTCTCTAAATGTCAATAAATCAGCTGGCATTGACTTTATTGGGCCGCGTCTTTTGAAAGTCGCATCTAAATATATATGTAAGTCTATAACTCTTCTTGTTAACGCTAGCATAGTAAGTGGTATTTTCCCGACAAATTTAAAACAAGCCAAAGTAACACCTATTTTTAAGAAAGGTGACAAAGCTGACCCGAATAATTATCGTCCTATTTCTATTCTACCAACTGTATCTAAATTGATAGAAAAACATGTAGCTAAGCTAATACAAAATTTCACTAATGAATTCGATCTTCTAACACAATCCCAGTCGGGATTTAGGGCACTCCATTCTTGTCAAACTTCCTTTACAAAACTAACAGAAAGTTGGCTTAATGCAATGGATCGTGGTGAACTAATTGGAATTACATTTATAGATTTTAGTAAAGCATTTGATTTGGTGAATCATGACATTCTTCTAGAGAAATTAATCCATTTCAAATTTGACCAAACAGCTATAAAGTGGTTTAAATCATATCTTTACAATAGGACCCAGTGTGTTAAATTTGGAACATGTGTCTCCAATACTCTACCCGTCACAGCAGGAGTACCACAAGGGTCAATTTTAGGTCCACTTTTATTTTTATTGTACATAAACGACCTTCCTTTACATGTAAGCAATTCAAATATTGATATGTTTGCTGATTATGTTACTTTGTACTCTAATAATCATAATGCAAGATGTTTAGAAAATCCACTAAATTCATATCTTTGTGAAATTGAGAAATGGTGTGCTCAAAATCAAATGGTATTAAATGTAGATAAAACGAAATGTATGTTAATGGGAACACAGCAAAGAAAATCAAAACTAGAAAATCCAAATTTACAACTTTATGCCTCAGACAAAACAATTGAAATGGTTGAAACTGAAAAAATTCTTGGTGTACATATTGATGATAAGTTACAGTATGCGAATCATATTGATTCGGTTTGTAAAACTTTAAATTATAAGTTATTTACTCTTCATAGGATTAAAAAATTTCTCCCTCTTCATACCAGGAAACTATATTACAATGCTTATATTTTACCATCTATTAACTATTGTTTGACTGTTTGGGGTAATTCCCCTAAGAAGGACATGGACAGACTATTTAAATTACAAAAAAGGGCAGCAAGGATTATTTTTGACGCAAGTCCTGATTCTTCATCTAAACCACTATTTGAGAAACTTGGATGGTTAACTATTTATGAGCTAGTTGATCTGTACAAATACATATTATTATACAAAATTTTCAGCGGAATGACTCCCGAATATCTTCATAATTTATTTGAATTTCATTCTTCAACTTCCTATAACCTGCGATCTGAAACTAATTACGATCTTAAATTACCAAAATTTCATACAAACTTATTCAAGACCTCTTTTCAGTACTCAGGTGTACATCTATGGAATAAACTTCCACAATACATTAGACTCTCTTAATCTTTACAAGCATTTAAACGTAATGTAGAAAATTACATTATCAGCTGTCGCTCAATTATTTATGCATATGTTTATGATCGTCATATTTCTGTATTGTCATATTTCTGTACATGGACACTGTATTCATAATTTGTGATTGTAATTCCTAATATATATGATGAATTGTATCTTGTATCTTTTTGTAATTGATGTATAGAGGGCCCTGGGGAAGAATAGTGCATGCACTAACCAGGTTACCTTCTTTGAATAAAGTTTTATTATTATTATTATTATCATTATTATTATTATTATTATTATTATTATTATAGAAAATTAAATATCAGGAAGAGTGATTCGAGGGAAAATATAGATTAGTAAAAATGTAGCCATTTGATGAAATACAAGACATGTATAAAAACCCTTTTTGAAAAAAAAAAATATATTTGACATTTTATTTATAAAGAATGTTTCTGTACAAATCTTTAAATGCGAATTCGTAGTGACTTCCGAATTTTATAAATAAACTTATTAGAATGGGATAAAAATTAATAGATCCGAAATTCAAAAACAAAATTATACATGTGTTATGAAAAGTCAATTTTTTTTTTATACATCTATAGTAGTTGAACTTGCCATAGAATCAATGACAAAATACGTGTCGTTAATATCGTCTTTTCCATCATAATCATCACTCAAAGAGGTAATGTTCTCGTTGACAATGTCTTCATACTGTTTCTTGGCATCCGCTGAGCAACTATAAGAAATAGACAAATCAACTTCCTCATCAAGAGTTTCACTGTTATGATCTGGATCTTCAATTTCCTCAGGGTCTCGTAAAACAGACGTTTCTTTTGCCAAAACAAAGTAAGGATTATTTTCCGTATTTCCCTTTGTTTCTGAGGCCACTCCATGATCTTTTTCCCTGAGTCCATCAAAATCCACGCTACTTTTATACTGGCCAGTGTGTGTCATTTTTGTTTGCTCTGAATCTTTGATGGCATCCATAACGGAGTCCGGCTCTTGATCTTCAATTTCCTCATGGTTTTTAACACCTGATGTTTCTTTTGCCAAAACAAAGTAGGGATTATTTTCCGTATTTTTCTTTGATTCTGAGACTAGTCCATGACCATTAGACTGCCCGGTGTGTGTCAGTTTTGCTTCCTGATATTCCTCATCTCCGTTTGCATTCATAACAGAATCTGATTTGTTTCCTGAAGTCTGGATTTTGTCAGTAGGTATTGCGTATGTACCAGGCAAGATGTGTACAGGTCCGATCATTCGTTCTCTCTTTTCGGGATCTCTGTAGATAGGCTAAATGAAAAATAGCTCAAAATGGTCTCAATCTTTTTAACTGTTGATCTTAGATTTATTTAATTTAGCAGGAATTTAATGTTTCTTTCAAACATGTAAACATAATTAATTCTAGTTTATCCTTTTAATCATCTGAATAGCTTTAAAAGCGCTTAATTGCCAAAGAATTTTCTGTTGTTTGTTTGGGTTTTTTTTTTGTAAAGAAGTTTTCTTTTTACATAACTTTTATATAGATATACATGTATGTGTATATCTGACATAATTCATATATTTTTTAAAAGTTTTATTGATATTTTTAATATTTGTGCATGTTACAAACTAACAAAAAGAGTATGTTTAAATGTGAGCCTCACAGCATGAGCAAAAGCGACGGAGGAAAGAGAAAATATCGGTATGTCGTCAAATACGTGTATGTGAGATATCGATGCACTATTGAAACTTTTATTGAAACTTGAAAATTACCATTAATTCGTACTCGTCGATATCTTGATATACAGAGTTGTTTTCTTCTTTGGTGCATTTTCTTTGTTTTTCAGTTTTTCTGGAAAAAAATCATTTTTTTTCTCTGGAAAAATCATTTTTCTTCTTTTTTATGAAATACTTTAATTAAAAGTGCTTCAGACCTATTAACACGCACAAAAAATATACTATGCAAATCAGTTGAATTTTATCTATGCATTATGAATTGATTTTTTTCTTATTTGCAAATAATTACAATTCATTACCCTTTCTTATAGACAGAGTATTTCCAAACAGTACAGAAAACAGCTGATGATGCTATTATTCCTACTGCTGAACCAAACAAAAACCACCACCCATCTGGAATTGTTTTCTATCACAAATAAAAAGAGCTCCATGAATGCTTTGAGCGTTTCACCTTGTAATGCGGGGAAATAAATTTGTACATATTAAGATAAAATGTCTATTATATATCTACTATGAAATTATTTCATCTAAAAATTTAATAAACCTTAACTATTGCAAAGACAAAAGTAATTTGTGAGAAATGAGATGCATAAGTGTGCGTATACAACGAAAAAATGATAAACCAGTAGTTTGAAAGATATTTAAAGACAATGAACAGCTATAGACTTCAAAATTTAACCCTTTAAAATAATTGGTGTAGAGCACACACATATAATTTTATTATCAGTTGAAGGGTCTGGTGCCAAAATGGAGAAAGCATCCCCTTTTCAACATGGACATTCACTCCCTGTAATTCGTCTTGATAGTGTAGAATGAGTATTCAATTGGTCAGTGATATGGACATATGTATTATAAGGACATATCTTTGAAAAAAAAAATTATTTCGTTAGAAATATCAGGTAGTATGATTTTCTTTGATGTGTATGATATCTTTTCTTAAAAATATATATATAAAGCGTTTCACTAAAGTATGCAAACAGAAACCCGGATATACACGTATTCATAAATTTGATAAGGAAGTACCAAAATGGAAAATATCCTTCAAGGAAAGAGAGTTGTTGAACAAATCCCGAATATGAGCGAATCTGATTTCAAAGACAAGAGAGACTGTAAAGTGTTAATTTTTTAACACTCTGTCGTAGGAATAAGTGACTTTAGATATTTTGATATGGATAAAATCATTAAGATATGATCTTAATACATATGAAAACTTCCTATATCTCTACTGTGTTTTTCACTCTGCAGCGACAGAAATGTTTTCTGAAACACCTTTTATTCAAACATAAAATTTCTTTGGTATTAAGAACAAAATCTAGGCTCTGTAAAATAATTTGAACAAATATTGATTCCTTTATGTGGAATGCAAAATATTAAGCTGACTAAATGCAGCTTTTCGAATAATGAAAAAAAGAATTAAGGTTTGACCTACAAGGTATCCATGCCAAATCTTAACACTCTATCTTTTTATATGTAATACTTAAACACAAAATAAAAGGTTTTCTCACTTCAGATTAGTTATTTTATGTTCAGATGATGATTGTTGATTTCTAAATACAGTGCATCAGTTCAGAATATTTGCTACCTTTTGTTTTCTTTCATTTTGTAAAATTTTACTCACATTGTAACACGATTAGTTGAAAAAAGCAAAGTTTTTTTTTTTTGAGAAAAAAAAAATCGAATCAATGAAAAGTTAGTTCAAGTACATATACATAGAGTTGAAACACACAAACTATGATCAGAAATGCTTTTTTCAAGCTTTTGGCTGAGCTGAATGAAAAGATCAAACTGATTATCGGTATATGTACCTGTAAGTATTGAGTCCGTTTAACTTTCATCTTAACAGTGAAATCTGTAACCGTTGTTAAAGTTGGTTGTGAATTCTGTATCAAACTGCAGTCAAATGATTGTCCATCTGTTCTATTGTCGATGCCTAACCTTTTGATAACTGCAGCTGACAACATTAAAGGTAATAGCCTTCTTTCAAGGCATATCCCAACAATGTCATTGAATGTGATGTTAATATCTTTATCATAAATGCACATTTTGAGGTATTTGCCTCGGTTTTCTTCAATTGTCACCTGATATGCAGAAGCATTCTGTTTGTATCCAAGGATATGATTTAAAAGATAGTCTGAAAAAAAAAAATAAATCTCTATTGCACAACTAGATTGTTTTCAATATTAAAGTTTCGGTATAAAATGAAGTATGATTATTAAAGAAATCACCATTTTTGCGACAGGACCCAGTAATTTCATGCGTTGGAATTTTACTTTTGTCGGAATATTCTTTCAAGATCTTCAGTGTTTCATTAAAAGGTGCCTGAATATGCTCGAAAAACCGTATCATTTCATTTTCCAGTGTTCTAAAAATTAAAGGAAAGACTCAATCGGTCGATTGTTTAAAATAATGAAAATAAAAATATCCCTGTCCACCGATACATTAATGATAAAATTACAGGAATAACTTCATGTGGATAACTATCGTTTAACATTATACAAATTAAATTACCTGTTGTAACCTTGAATCTCCCTGCACATCAAAATGAAGGATAAACAGGTACATCTAAAAAACACTAAACAGAAAAAGTCAAGTTTTAGTATAAAACTTTATGAACGTCGTTTTCAGTATCTTTTTTAAACCCTCTGACTTACCTACAGTTGGGAATTTCATGGCTATGTTTCACGCTTCTGCTTCCAAACCTGCATCAAGGATAACAATTGAAGTACTGTATGCGAATGTGAGTTTACGTGTTATTTTGTCAGTGTTGTGTATCGTATTTATAAAGCTTCCTGTAATATTTTTTACTTATTAAGCAACGTGCAACTCATAAAATAAGTAGAGAAAACAGATTTTAAATGCTTTGTTACAATATTTTGTGGACAATGAAGGAGTGTTTTTATAAACAGTCTTTTTTAGAACCAGTTTTATTTTTGGAGTCAGGGGTCCCTAGTTCATGGGAGAAAAACATTGATTTCTGAGTTGAAGATGTTATGCATGAAACTACATTTCAACATTAATTCATACATTTTTTAATGCCACGAAAAATGACAAAAGTCATTCCCAAAACACAACTAGTCATTTCGAAGTATTTGGAAAAATTATCTTGCTGCATAAACAGTTTTGTTAACTTTGAAATTTACAATAGGATACTGTGCAGAAAATATCAATAACAATAAGGAAGGATGCATTTGATTCTCATCCAGAAGCAGAAGTTTTCATTAATCTTGTAAGATAATACACAATAATTCTGATGTTCTTCCCGGAAGGATATATATGAGTAATGTTCAAGCTGCTCCGAATAAATTGATAAAAGCAGTATGAAAAACAAACAATTGCTACACGCACTTTTAAAATTTAACATTTACAGCAAATAACTCACCTTCCGGCAAAGGCGGATTCAGAGCCGGCTTGCCGGGCGTGCCAAAACCCTCCCCACCCCTGTTTGAATATTGTATTTGAAATTTTGTTTGTACTGGCCGAAAATCAAGGAAAAACACCTCTCAAAAATCCTTAACCCCCACCAGGGCTTTGCCGTGGACATACTGGGGGCTTCAATGCAGTCCAAGAACCCCCAACCTTCTGCTGTGCCCCTCCCGCGTTATGAAATTCCTGGATCTGCATTTATAATTTTTTGTTGCAACTAAATGAACATTATTAAACCTTTGAAATATAGTTCCTAAACAAATCTACACGACAAAATGTTAAACATTTCTAATGTTTTACTGAACGGGCTTAAAAAATGAGATGTTTGGCCGCTTCCGTCATACAGTTGGCGAAGCTTAATCTCAATTGCATTCGTTGCATTATGTTCAGCAGTGACGAACCCGAGGTGACATCACGGAAGACAGTACAAGATACATGTACAGTGTATCTAAAAAAAGAATTGAAATAAAATGAACGGTATAACAAAACATTTATTGACTGTGTTCCCGGGCAAGTTGCTTTTCTGTCGACCCTCGAACAAAACTGTGTGCCTTCCGCCTAACCGCCTCAGGCAAACTGTTTGATTCATAGATTCGACAAAAGGCATGTTGCCCTCGAACTCAGTCACTAACTTAATGTATCCATCGATACATCCTCAAGTAAATTTTTAACAATCAATAAGGTCTATATTCTAATTCAATTTGCTAATTTATATATTTTAAACAATTTTTTCTGGAAATTTTATTGGAGATATATTAAGTATAAAGAAGTGCTCGTATAGACACTGTTTTAAAACCGATTTTTTTTTTTGTTAAGCTCTGTTATGAATTATTATTGTCTGACGTCACGGCGTCAGGCACTACCAAGGATCATTATTGATTTAAACAATATTTATTCAGTAAACTGAATAGATTGGGCAACAGGCTTAAGCCTATAGATACCCTCTCAAGGATCATTATTTCCTAGGTGCGAAGCTAAGAGGTCACAGTTAGCCAGCAAAATTTTGTGCATGCTGATTATCATAGGATTTTGTTACATGCGTTTCAGAAATAACAGTTAGCAGAAAAATAACCATATTGCTGATACAATACATTGTTGTATTTATTTCCTTTAGTTTTTATGTCAAAATATTTCTTGATAATTTCTTTTTGTTCCTTTATAATTCTACAGTGTTTGCATGGCTTCATCAAAAATTAATTCAACTCGGGGGGGGGGTAATTGGATTGAATTTCAGCTAAAAATTAATAACAGTGACATCAAACTTTCAAGGTTTAAATACATGTGCATTTGTGTTGAAAGTACATCAGCTAGCTAATCCATTGAATATTCACATCTATGTATTCATTGACTGACAATTTTTTTCCCAACACTAATGAACGGCGTGCGCGCTTGTAGTTTCGGGTTAAATGTTAGATATATTTAAGACTATAGAGAACCTACAAACTTTACTCTCTCTTTTTAGTAGTTTAAGTTTTAATTACATGTATGCTTAGAAAATATCTACTGTGTGAATATTTGTCTTACAGGTTCAATGTACATTGTACAGTCAGCCTCTTATAAGATAAAGAACAAATCCCAAGATCAAAGACTTGCTTCAAAGTTAAGGTAACTACACACTGTTAAATAAACTTTAATTGTTATATTCTTCCCAACAAAGTTTGGGATATCCTGGAATCACAATGTCTGTTTTTCTGCCTGTCTACTTGTCTGTAGTATTTTTTGTCAAAAAAATAGTATATTTGTATCAGAATCTTCTTACTTTTTGACAATCTGAATTAATATATACTGTTTGAACATTCCAAATTTAATTGTCAAAATGAAAAAAAATTGCTTTTTATGATTTCATTTTGAAGCATATCTTTCAATAGGTTAATTGTCTTGCAAATTACATCATAGGATTCCTCAAAACACCTAGTATAATATATATAACATTAGTTTTATCTTGTATCATAACTGTGTCAGTGAATTGGGCATACATTTGTTTGCTGATTATACCTAAGTAACTTTTATAACTTGTAGAATTTAAGAATTATTTTTATTTACTTTTGAAATTTTTGTAGAGACCATTCTGTGCCACTAAGAAATTGTTCAGGAAGAGGAGAAATGGTGGATATATATTTTGGGTACGGTACAGTTCAAAGAGGTTTTCAAAATGGTCATGGAAGATCAGAGAGAGGACAACTGAAAAAAATGAAAGATACAGAATGAAAAAGAACAAGGAAATATATGGAATAATTATGAAATCATCATGGGGAGGATGTACACAATCTTGTCTGAATTTGACCTGTAAAGATTTCCCATATTCTTATTCGTTTGCTGGAATAATCAATAACTTGATTTTTCATAAATTAACGATAGGGAATACATGACAAATATCATTGCTAATATTTCAATTTTGCTTTGGACACTTTTGTCTGAATTTGACCTGTAAAGATTTCCCATATTCTTATTCGTTTGCTGGAATAATCAATAACTTGATTTTTCATAAATTAACGATAGGGAATACATGACAAATATCATTGCTAATATTTCAATTTTGCTTTGGACACTTTCAAGTCATACATTTTAAACAAGTACATGACCTAATTATGTCATTCATTTGTACATGTATACATGTTTAAATGCTTAATCATTTTGGCGAAATCTTATAATTTGTACTTAATTTATGTAAAATACATATATCGACAAACGCTACTGACTTGTGTGTATACTTTCTTGTTTAGAATGTACACTGTGAAAAATAATTTATTTCTCTTGATGAAAATAATTTTATCATTCAAAAAAGTTGTGTAAGCATTATAAGATATTTTAGAACATTTACCAATGAAGATAGATCATTATAATACGAGGGTTGTTCGAAAAGTTCGTGGACGATGTCCATCTTCGTTACATTACTCACTGGAAATTTAAAACAAGCACATTATAATATGTAAAAATATTTGTTTTGTTGATGTGTGAAGTTTCCTTCCATTCGATTTAACACAAATAAATTTACTTCATTTTAAAATCAACATGTTTTGTACCCGCGGAGCACACAAAACGGCAATGTAACGTCAACACATAGCGTCGATAATTATAAAAGATACTATACCTATACATTTCACACAGGATATTCTAATGTCCATTCATTCAATCGATCTTTTTCTAATAGTTGACATTTATTTTTTAAGAATTGATCTCATTGTATAATTTCCTTTGTTAAGGTTTTAATTTCTTTTAGTGCTTAACTCTGCTTTCACAGGATAAGCAACTCTGAAGCGCCTTTGTCTTTCAATTACGTTTCAAATTTTAAAGTGTTGTTCAGATGTTTACAGTAAAACCGTTTCTTCACAGGTCATCATCATCCGATACAGAGTCTCTGTCACTCAGATATTGTCTGTACTATTTATACACACATGCACAGCTCGCTTGTGACATATTTTATTGATTCCTTCAACATTTTTAGAGTTTATTCAGGATTTTTCCTGAGAAAAACGCAAAATTGCTTCGGTATCTGCTGCTCCGTGACGTTCTAAAAGGTCACCGTTTTTGTTGTTTTCAATAAGGACTACTTATCTTCTCAAGTTGATTTCTTTTCAACAAAGCAAAATATAAAACCATAATTTGGTACACGTATCGATGTAACAATTTTTAATATGAATCTCTAGTTAGTTTTTCGTTTTTCCTCCATTTTACAGAGAATATTGCTATAGACACTATTTATTGTATTGTCTGTAACATACTAAATTTTGACCTGCTCTGCGATCCGATTTTTGCATTTTTAAAACCTGGATAAGTTTTTAATCAATCGTAATATTTTGTCAAAATTAATACATTTCATTTGGATTAATTGTTAAAATATTTCTAGCAAATTTGGATAACATATGACGTCAAATAAAAAAGATATGACAGTTGTCCACGAACTTTTCGAACAACCCTCGTATAATGAATTTTATCTAAAGCAGAAATATCTGATTTTTAAATGTGTACAAGAATGTGAAAAATATTGAAAGAGAACACTCATTACTGTTGCATATGATAGTAGTGGAGTTCGCGTATATAGATCACGATTCAAATTTCGCGCCAATGACGTCATCAAACTTTCAACCAATCAGAAGACAGCATTTGAATTTTGGTCACGTGACCCTATAGACGGGAAAACCAGATTTTCAAATCACATATGTTTCATCCCTGGGGTGGTCCGGGGTCATTAAATGCAAATCAAAAAGTTACTTAAAAGCTATCGTGTGACCTATCAAATGGAAGATCTCGACGAGGAGAGGTCGTCCCGGGGTTGTTCCGAGGTCATCGAGTGCAAAAGCAAAAGGTTTCACAAAAGGTATCATGTGACATATCAAATGGAAGGTCTGGACGAGGAGAGGTCAGCCCGGGGGTGGTCAGGGGTCATTAAGTGCAAAATAAAAAATTACCCAAAGGGTAGCGTGTGACATATCAAATGGAAGGTCTCAACGCGATGTGCTCAGCCCGCGGGTCATCAAGTGCAAAATCAAAAGATTACCCAAAGGGTATATTGTGACATATCAAATGGAAGGTCTTGACGAGTTATGTTCAGTCCAGGGGTCTATCGGGCATATCAAGTGCAAATAAAAAATAGATATCAAATGGAAGGTCGAGTAAAGATCAGTCAGGGGTTGATCAAAACAACACATTGTTTTTGTTCATATTTTATTGCAAGACATGAAGAGCAATATTTTCGACATAAGTCTGAATACATATAATTTCAAGGCAAGCAATGATAATTGCACTGCATTATCTAGCCATATCATCAGCATTTATCCAAGAATTAAACTTCTTTGGCCAATGCAGCCATTTCACAAAATATTGCTTGTTTGGTCCTCTTCCACGGGTCTTGAGGATCTTTTCAATCTTACACGTATCCTCGTCTCTAACATCCACTTTTTGGAGTTCCGGTTGATAGAATGTCCCCGTAATGGCTTCGTCATTGTAGTCTTTGAGTTTGTACACTGGAATGCCGTTCCTCAGGAAACGTTGAAACACGATGAAAATTTCACCAGACCACTTTTGATCGTATTCCCTGTCGAAAATGGATGATATTTTCGAAATGCGCACTTTATCACCCACTTTGTACTTGTAGGGCCGCTTTGATTGCTTGCGAGGGATCTCCTCTCGAGACAGGAATGTTGATACGCGCACTTCTTCTTCGTTGTTTGGTCTAACCAGTTCTGGTTCAGTGTCAATGGTGCGGTGGTACGTCTTGTTGTAACTCCGAGCGAATTCCTGAAGACAATCAATGTATCGTTGGGATTGTTTGAATGTCATGTAACGATACATCTTAGTTTTAATCGTCTTGATGGCTCTCTCTGCATAGTTGGCTTTCACTTCGGTGTTTTGAGAATAAAAATGTTCTATGTTGTGATCCTTTAATACATTATTGAAGGTTTTTGATCGGAATTCTTGTCCTCTGTCCGTGCGAAGCTTCTTAGGTTGCCTCCCTTCACGCAATACGTCTTCGAACGCCCGGGCTGTCGTTGGCCCTTTCTTATCCTTTAAAGGTCGCATCCACAGGTACTTGGAGAAGATATCGATGACCAAGAGTACGAACTGCACACCCTCATTTTCTTTGCTGAATTTGGTCATGTCCATGAGATCAGCGTCCCATTGATCATCAAGGCCAGCGACGACGACCTGATTGCGACGATAATGTCGTCTCACGGGTCGCTGGAGACTGTAGGGTTCCTGTCTCTGTAACCATTTGCGTACCTTATACTTGCTGATATCATATTTTCCCTCTTTTTGAACGTATCTGAATAATTTATCCACTCCGGTAAAACTACCAGCTGTGGATGGATCGTAATACACTTGCTTGAGATAATCCTCCCAAGACATGTTTCTTCTGGCATGGACAGCGTTAAAATGAAGCTTTAATGTATTTCCACTCCTTATTTAATACCTAAGCACGTGACCTATAATGACATAAAAAACAACAATGCTTTTTTCACTGTTTATTCAAGTAAATGCAACAGTATACAATCGATAGTTCATTCTTCAAACAATAATTGGGAATAGTCTCAAAATTTTATTTAGAGTTCTTAGGATTCATCACTATCTTCTTCCATCTTGCTGTCGTCATTCTTTCCCACTTGGTCTTCGCTTTCGGAAGCATCGTCGATCTCCATATCGCTCTCGGGATCCCATATTTCTTCAAGGACAGGACGGTTCTTATTCAAAGCCATTCTGATGGCTCTGCGTTCGTCATAGCCGTCGGACAGGAAATCTTTAACATCATCCATGACTTTTGTGTGAATGGATCCGTTTTGTAACTGAAGGATGTACAGGATGAGTTGTCCATACTTTTCAGAGAATTTCTTAAGGTCTTTAGAGTTCATTTTTTCCTCCGTTTGAACTCGAGCGTCTTCTCGTGATAGACCTTCCTTTATGTATTTATTATATTTCAGGTCCCATAGTTTTTCGTTGTCTTCTTTGGCCCTTTCCATGAGAAAGTTAAAGACTTTGTGTTCGTCATCATTTTCCTTCTCTGGTTCGACAGTTGAGGCATTTGATCCATCCACCTCCACATGGGGGCAATATCATCTTTCCCTTGTCCGTTTTCTGGACACCATCTTTTCACATGTCTTTGAAGGTCGTGGACGTTTTCAAAGACCAGACCACAATCGTCACAGGAAGGCATATCTTCTGTAGGTGTGACGTGTTGAAAATCCGACCCGATGGATTGGAAGGTTGAAGGAACAGACACGTGGTACGTCCGATCGGTAGGAATATCTGTTGAAGAATGATGGAAATTCTCTGCTTCGTGCTGTTTAATAGAATTCAAGACGTCAGTGCGCATACGTAGATGTTCGGGAGTAGTGGGCTTCAAATCCACTAACAGGTATCCATAAGGTTTGGAAGTAGCGTTTTTAAAATGTCTCAGCAGGTGTTGAGGATTTTCGGGATACATCTGACGAGCCAAGGTCATAACTTGTTGTCTGTCCACAGGATTGTTAAACAGGACCAGGTAATGGCAATTTCGTCTCTGGGTGGGATCTTTGTTGTAGTATAGGTTTTGATTGATGGCTATGACGGACATATTTCTGTGATGACTGCCCTCCGTAAACAATTCGTTGATTCTGGAATCTTTGGATGCCGTAGACATCAGATCATCCAAAATAACGAGATTCCTCGTTCTGGGGTGTATAAAGGAATCTTGATCCAAATCCAAAGGTATTCCTTGAATAAATTCGACCTTGGGTTAAACGGTACTCTGAATGACATCATACAGTGGTTGCCAACGTTTGTAGAGCCATATGATTCTCTCGGGAGGAGGCCATATTATTTTCAGGCAGTGTTGCAAGAGCATTTTACAGAAATACGTCTTGCCACAACACGTGGGGCCCGAAATATTCGCAGTAAAGGGATGCCTGAAGACAAAGTCCTGATGGAGGCGGCGGTGGCTTGAGCTGCGGCGGCGGCGGCGGCGGCGGCGGGATCATCTGCAGCGGCGGCGGTGGCTTGAATGGCGGCGGCGGCGGCGATGGCTTGAGGAGCGACGGCGGTGGCTTGAATGGCGGCGGCGTGAATTCCGGCGGCGGTGGCGGCGGCGGTGTGATCACCTGCGGTGGCGACGATTATGGTGGTGGCGGCATTTCCATCATTCCGTGTACACTTTGCTGATGCCGCTTTAAGACATCCTTTCGGGAAAACCAGCCTCGGCAATCGTCACACTGGACTTTATGCATGTTGACTCTTCCGCAGAGACTCTTAAAATGTGACCAATTTATTCTTGAATCACTTTTTATAGCTTTAGGCCGAGAAACTGGTCATGACTGCGGGTCGAAATATCAGAGTCAGGCTAATCTCGCCATTCAAGAAGGTGGCATGCTCAAAATCTTTATCTCTTATTTCCAGGCGTATCTTTTTCAACTCTTGGATTCGCATCAGAACTGGGTACGGTATCGTGAAGATTAGATTCTTGTTGGATTCCAAAACAACACGCCTCAGCAATGGTCTGTATTGTTCACCCACCACAGAAGTGTCGCATGCGTCACAGTAGATGAAAAGCTCCTTCTTTGTGGTCTTGACAGGGGTTGTGATATAAAATTCACTTAATTCTAGTGTCCACTGTTCCTTAAAAACCAACGTTTTTGGCAACGTGACGGTGAAATCAAAAGGTTTGTTGCTTGGGAACAGGTGTTTGCCCTCCGAAGATCGAAGGACTAGCGTCATTGCCATTCTGTTTGATAATGAAGAGATTCACGATTGTTCAGAGCATTTATACTATTAGGAAAGTCTTAAATACTGCACCTAATGGCCCGGAAAAACCCGGAATCGTCCATAAGATAGGTCAAACGCTACTTTGAGGTTATTTTTGGAATTTGCACCTGATGACCCCAGGAACACCCCCGAGTTAAACTCCACTTGTCAAGACTTTTCATTTGAGATATCACATTAAACACTTCAGGTAACTGTTTTGCACTCAATGACCCCGGAACACCCCCGGGCTGAACTCTTCTCGTCGAGACCTTCCATTTGATGGGTCACATGATACCCTTTAGGTTTTTTTTTATTTTGAACTTAATGATCCCTGACTACCCCCGGGATGACCTCTCCTCTTCCAGACCTTCCATTTGATAGGTCACACGATACCTTTTGAGTAACTTTTCGATGTTGTACTTGATGACCCCGGACCACCCCCGGGCTGACCTCTTCTCGTCGAGATCTTCCGTTTGATATGTCACACGCTACCTTTTAAGTAAATTTTTGATTTGGCACTAAATGACCCCGGACCACCCCCGGGATGACCTCTCCTCGTCCAGACCTTTCCTTTGATAGGTCACACAATACCCTTTAGGACACCTCTTTGTTGGACCCTTGACCCCCATAAGCATAGGTGATTTAAAAAAATTCCCGCCTATAGGGTCCAGTGACCAAAATTCAAATGCTGCCTTCTGATTGGTCGAAAGTTTGATGACGTCATTGGCGCGAAATTCAAATCGTGATCTATATACGCGCACTCCACTACTTATGATTTACATATGATACCCTTTTCATACTATGATTCTCATATGTAGATGGTTTGACACACACATAAACCATTCATATGCATATCATATGAAGTTATTTTCATATGAATCACATATGTGGATCATATGCAAATCATATGATTTCCTTCATATGATTCACATATGATGCCCTTTTTTATGATTCTCATATGAAACCAATCATATGAGAATCATATGATACTCATATGTTGATCATATGTGGCTAGCTTTCCTGTGTATCCCTTACATCTGCGTTGCAAGAGAATAAGTAAAAACATAGGTAATCAGAGATTACAGAGCTCACCTCAACGAATATTGTCTTTAAGTAAGGCAAAGTCACACAGTTACCCACAAAAAGTGTACATCCAAAGATGCTAAATTTATGCAATTTTGATTTGATACTTTGGAATAAACCTATATAAAAACTTCAAACTACATGTAGTTCTTCATCATGAAAACGTAATTAAAATCCAGCATCTGAAGCAAGTTTGAGGGTTTTCATCCCTTGATGCATCTTTGATGCAAGTTTGGTTTAAATAAGCCTTATAGTTTCTTGGTAATAGACATGCACCCATAACTTTTACGAGGTCCATTATCTGGAAAATGCATGTCGAATTCAGCATCTGAAGCAAGTTTGCTCAACATAGAGCTTAAAGCTACTTGGAAATGAAACCTGTATAAAAAACTAACCTTTTCACTAATCCAGAAAATGTAGATCAGATTCAGCATCCGAAGCAAGTCTGATAGTATGCATCCTTAGATGTATAATCCATGCAAGTTTCGTCATTATAGGGCTCATAGTACCTTGGTAATGAAACCTGCACAAAAAATTTTAACCTGTTCACTCAACCGGAAAATGGTCAGATTCAGCATCCGAAGCAAGTCTGATAGTATGCATCCTTAGATGTACCACCCTTGCAAGTTTTGTCATTATAGGGCTCATAGTAACTTGGAAATGAAACCTGAAACCCTGATTAAAAACTTTAATCTGTTAGGTCAGATTCAGCATCCGAAGCAAGTCTGGTAGTATGCATCCTAAGATGTACAGTCCCTGAAACGTTCTAATTTCCCATCTGAACGGTGAACGAACGCTGAACGAACGCTGAACGAACGGTAAACGAACGCAGAGCGAACGGTTAGTGAGCGATGTGCGAACGCTGAACGCAACTTGGTGAACGATGTGTGAACGGTGAACGCAGAACGCGAACGGAGCGCGAACGCGAGCGCAAAGTGAACGGTGAACGAAAGGGGAACGCAAGATGAACGATTTATTCGGAATGCCTCCGATCTTTTCCTTGCATTGAAATTATTCTATAATTCTAATTTCAGGTGCTTTAATATAAATACACAGTAGATAAATAAACAATAAAAAAAAAATCTGTATATCTATGCATCTATGATTTAGATCGATAGTTTTATAACACGATATTAATTGTTACATGTACCGCACGCGTGTAGTTTAAATGTAAAATTACTCTATTTATATTATATAGATGTAGTAAATATGCTTTTTTATCATATAAAGCTGGTTTTATATGTCTCTGTTTAAATATATATTTATTTGATACATAAATGAGAAGTGTCGATTTTTTTATACTGTAAAAATTGTAAATTAAAATATCTTATTAAACAACATAATCAGATCGATTCAATATAATTGAATTTGATTTAAACATCACCACAAGATAATAGGTGAATTTTATATGTGAATTTAACATTTTAGAATTAGTCTTCGGCTTTTATGCAAGTAATGTGTGGATATAGATATATCTTGAAATAATTTAGGTAAGAAATTTAGAAATTTTATGGCACCATAACGTACTTTACCGTTATTCAATGTAGATAGTAAATACGATCGAAATACATCGTAAGATTTTTACGCCAATATCATGGTATATCATTGCATACAATTTAAAAACAAAAAAAAAATTCATTTTTCTAGATTATACATTGTTTATATAAAAATAATCCCTATCTATTGAAAATAAAACGTTGTGTACGAGTTGACTTCTGATTTGTGTACGAGCTGACTTCTGATTTGTGTACGAGTTGACTTTTTGTGTACGACTCGGTTTGTGTACGAGACGGTTTGTGTACGAGTTGACTGGACACCGATAAAACTACTTCTTATAGGTGGCAGAGGATAGTTTTTTTTGCAATCAAAACGTTTGACTGATGGTTTACTTGATATTGAGCTGCTTTAAAAATGTGCATTGAAAAATTTTAAATTCCCTCTACATGTAATAATAGTATGAAGTAGTCCCTTGAGAAATTTGAAGCTTTTAGGAATAAAACATGTACAACTTACAGAATGAGCCCTAAAGATGGCGCAGGGACAATCTCAAAATTTCATGTGAATCAAGCCTATTTTCACTATTTCGCCGCAGCCCCATCTGCTTCCAGGCCCGTGCGCCTGACCTAAGCTACCACACAAATTGCAGAATAACATTTGTACATACCAATGAACAGCAAGAGATAATGGCTCAACCACCTCGTTTTCAAGCTACAATTCATCCTGTGAACCCACCCCGCTTTTCTGGTGAAATACCGGTAGAGCGAGTTTTGAGCTTAGTTTCGTATTTCTAGTCCATATCCCATATACAGTAGTAGTGACACTAAAGTGTCATATTTCAATAAAATATACAAGGCCACCAAGTCCCTCCAAATGCACCCATAAAATATTCTAGCTATAAAATTACCTATAATATGCATTCAAACCTCAGGTTTCTCTATTTTTTCTATTTTTTGACCGGTACTTTATTCGAAACTATCCTCTGCCACCTTTAACTTTCAAAGTTTGTCTTGCAAGTAATAAACCTTGCTCAATTCAAAAAGAACATGCAATTCTGAGTAAAAATATACCAAATATGTCTTGATTCATTGAAAAATAAAAAAGTTATGGCCAAATAAGAGACCTCACCAATTCTCGGTCAACCACCTTAACCCCATATTGTTTCTTACACTTAAAACAAATGCAATTCTTACAACTCCAGATGATAAATATACCAGCAAAACAGTGTTAAATGGTAATTTTAATCTATTTCAAATACATTTATATGTAAAAAGTCAAATATAAAGGGCACATTGTGGTGAAATGTACTCACATGTATCACCTACTCCCCTATTTTTCATGTTCTATGAAATTCCATTTTATCTCATTTTCACTTGGATTTATATACCTAAAACTTCTTTGCAAAGTTAAAACCCCTTTCAACTTTCAAGATATTTATCATGATATGCAAAAAAACCCTCTTGCATCATATGCTAAAGAAAAAGTGTCCAGGAAATGGCTGTTCAACACCCTACCCCTGCAGCCATTTCTTCAGTGTAATGAAAATGCACTGTAAAAATGTGTTTGTCCTAGCTGAATTCTTTCTAAGTGTCTGATATTCACTTTTAATAGTTATGAGTAATCAAATACATGCATTTCATCCTCCTGAATACTAAAAGTGATTATTCTGTCCATCCTGGGCAATTGTGGGCAGATTATATGGGCCTAGCAGGATTCAATAATTACATGAAAATGCACATTTTATTGATATTACTTCATTAAATATGCAATATAAACTCTTTGTTTTGTTATTATTTAAATAAAAATAGTCATTTTATAGCAAACCATTGAAAAATTTAGATTCTGTCACATTTAAATATAGATAAATTTAAAAATTGAAAAGGGGGGGGCATATTTCATGAAAATATCAATTACAGAATAGGTTAAATTTGGAAAAATAAAGCAAAAAAAGTTTTTTTTGTACTATATATTGTTAGGTTTAGTGACATTTAGGTATGCTGACTGATTCTTATTTTCAAAATAATATCATTTAGTAAATTAGGTTGAAAAAATGGCAAATATATGTAATTTCAGTGATATCGCACTAATTAATACACTTAAATTTTAATTAGATTTGATTAATTAAAGCAAGACATGATTTTAATTATGCGACAATACCCAAAGTATCAAATTCAAACAATTAATTTATTCTCTGACAAAAAATGCCTGAATGTTATATGATTTATTATGCTGATGGTTCAAAGTCTTTAAGAATGTATGCTGGAAAAGAGTAACCCCCCTTGCTTTTTAGTGAATATACCTATCTGTACAGATTTTAAATAACAGAAACAAAGTATTTTTTTAAAGTGACTTACATAAATAAACCCTTTTGTATGAAAATCAGACTGAATATTCACATTTCTAAAAATTGATGCATTCTTGAAGGTGGCAGAGGATAGTTTTTTTTGCAATCAAAACGTTTGACTGATGGTTTACTTGATATTGAGCTGCTTTAAAAATGTGCATTGAAAAATTTTAAATTCCCTCTACATGTAATAATAGTATGAAGTAGTCCCTTGAGAAATTTGAAGCTTTTAGGAATAAAACATGTACAACTTACAGAATGAGCCCTAAAGATGGCGCAGGGACAATCTCAAAATTTCATGTGAATCAAGCCTATTTTCACTATTTCGCCGCAGCCCCATCTGCTTCCAGGCCCGTGCGCCTGACCTAAGCTACCACACAAATTGCAGAATAACATTTGTACATACCAATGAACAGCAAGAGATAATGGCTCAACCACCTCGTTTTCAAGCTACAATTCATCCTGTGAACCCACCCCGCTTTTCTGGTGAAATACCGGTAGAGCGAGTTTTGAGCTTAGTTTCGTATTTCTAGTCCATATCCCATATACAGTAGTAGTGACACTAAAGTGTCATATTTCAATAAAATATACAAGGCCACCAAGTCCCTCCAAATGCACCCATAAAATATTCTAGCTATAAAATTACCTATAATATGCATTCAAACCTCAGGTTTCTCTATTTTTTCTATTTTTTGACCGGTACTTTATTCGAAACTATCCTCTGCCACCATAGAATGAATTAATTAGCACTGGTTCTCTGCCCTTGATTCCAGTCGCTGCCGCTAGGAATTACAAGGACAGGTAACCTCCGCCGCCATGACAGTGGAAAAACTCACTGCTTGCTTCGCGCATAGTACTGCGCATTCCAAAAATAAATAGCATCAAAGCTTGCAGAGAAGAATGTTAGGTGGATCTAGCGATTTAAATAACAGAGAAAACAAAACGTAGCATATCTTTCTTGGTGAATAGAGCAATTTAATACGGTGAAATTATTCAAACAACATAGTAAGGACTTTATTAACTGAGTATATCATTAACTTACAATATATTGTCACAATGAAATTTCAAATGTTCCGTAGTCTGGTGCATACCATAACACATGGAGTTAGAGAGACGAGTTATAGCATTCCCATTCCCCGTAAACTTTAGAACATAAATAATGATAAAGAACAAGTGTTATAACTAAATCGATGATTTAATTATCATATCAGTGGTAAATATGTAGGTATATTAATCATGCAATAGATCTTGATTGGAATTATTTTGGTAGGATATGCATATGGGACCTATGATATCGCTTTACATTTAATGGTTTTTGAGGCAGCACTTCTTTATGGTTTTATAGATGCTTAAAATCCGTCTACTTTCTTTGTTAACAGCAGTGTAGAGTGCAGAGAGAAGGGTTTATTTACTTCAGCACTTCTGGATTTACGCTAGTCTAAATATAGATTTTTTCATCAGTGATGTTTCCTGTGACGCGATAAAATGGCAGTGGTTACCTGTCGTTGGTTTTTTAGGGCGCTTGCGCCCGTTAACCAATGTCAGGGTACCAGTCTATGAATTAATTACATTGTACGCGGTTGAATCGACCATACATGTATTTCCGTGCCAAGGCGACTCTGAGTAAAATAACGGATTTTTATGTTCTAATTCGTTTCACTCAAACGAACATAAATTATTTACAATCAAAACAAGAACACTTGTCTATATAGAAATGGAAGCGCTTGCTTGCCAGTATTTATTAGACGTATACATTTACAAAACACAAGTCTTCAATGGTACCGACTCTCTACCTTCCTTCTACAATATATCAAAAAATAATTAATCACACTTCACAGTATAAAAATGCATTTTAACACAATGCTTTTATATGTCCTTACTTCACTGATTAAAACATAATATAATACATGCATGAACACAATTATGCTTCCCTCGCCGCCCAGGAAAAACCATAGATGAAAAACAACATCGATTTATGTTGAAAAAACTATGGAAACCTGTAAGTCCGCAGCAATTGCGAGGTAAACAAAACGAATGGCGGACTCATTCTCACAAACTTACGTAAGTGTCATAAATTATAATGTACAATAAATCGAATACTTTAAGTAAAACCTATGCAAACCTATGCAAAAATAAATGTAAGTTAGAACTATCTGTAAACACATTTCGACTATATGTAGCTATTATGTTCCATTTTACATAAAATTATATATAGCGACTTAGCAAATTGTTTTCCATCTTTGACACTTAATCTGTTGTGTACAAAACTTTTAATTTTCTTATGATGAAAACATTTTATTTTTTTAACTTTCTTTATTAAACAAAATACAAGTAAGAGAGTGAAGTAAGAGGGTGGGTGGGTGGGTGTGAATGTCGCAAAGCAAAGCCTTCGAATGAGTTAAAAGCGTGATTGAATTGAATATACCTGTTCACCTGTTCTACAGGTATCGGCCTTTAAATACTGACCAATAGCTACTGTCGCTTTTATTAGCACATAATAAACAAAAGCACGTGTTCCTAGTACATGATAAATAAATATATATATATTTTAATTCAGAATTGTCTGTTGACGTATTGAATAAACCTCTCGTTTTTTAAAATTCTAATGCAAAATACTCTTAGTTATGTGTCTTTTGTATTCTTTTTATGATGATTATTTTAGCTAACTTCTACATAATTATACAATATGTATACATTTGTACGTAGACATTTCCCGGCCGTGATTATACTCGGCAAGATAATTCAAATCAAGAGGCATTCAAATTATTTGTAATAGATCAAATTTTCAAAACTAAATAAGTAATGTGCTGTCATAATTTTTATTGAACAGGAAAATGTACGAGAGAGAGAGAGAGAGAGAGAGAGAGAGAGACCCCCTCAATTCTCAGATATCTGTTTATTAAATAAAAATTCTTATTATTTTTCCTAAATATTCCAAGCAGTAAAGGTAATCAATTTTTTTTAGATGAACAAATCCATTTGACAGTAATCATTGGCTTTTATTTTCCGTCATCAAGTTCACACGGTTCACAGGAAGTCCACGTGTTTGTCCCTTCAATCAATATCATTCGACACAGCGGATGTGTGGAAATCGCGTTTCACCGAACATGCCGAAGACAGTCACTTAGTATTTCCAAGAAGTTTTAATATTTTTCCCTATCATTTCTAGATCTGATTTTTGCATTCCTGCAGAAAAAAAATTAATCATGGGAATATATACTTGTATGGATTAAGTTTTGAATTGAGCTTGAAACATTTTCCCTGCCAATTTAAAATACTACTGTCAACGCAAGTGTATTCAAAAATACTATTGTTTAATGACTGTTTGATGTTGGTTTTAAGACCAATTTTCTTGTGGTACAATACACATTAAGTACGTGTAAGTTAAATACTGAAAATACTCACTAAGAATTTTATTTCGGGAGAAAAGGTACGGGGGGGGTCTTAATTATACTGAATGGTAAACATATATTTAGGTACGGTGAAGGAAGGAATTTTCCTTCTCTAATAATAGACTATTTTAAACAGTTGGTCTTTTCAAAAATTTAAAATCAGATATCAATTTAATTAGCTCTAAAGAATCTAATTAAGTGAATATTTGCAGTACTGTTTATAATTTTCAGACCTACGTGTAGTTAAAAATACGTGTTACTGTAGAAATAATTTTTTTTTGTATTGTCTTGTAAAAGATGGATTAATTATTATACATTCATTTATGATTTGTCGTCTTTAACATTGCAACAAATTGTTGCCGTGCGTAAAGCATTCGTACACCTTTCAAATTTAATATTTTAGAATCGTTCTACATACATGTAGGTACTTAATATATTATTTTCGCCAGGGAACTTTCATGAATAAAGTAACAGGTGAATAATAATAACAGAAATGTAGATAATTTTTGCAATGAAATAATTATTCTTCAAACACGATATCTAATTTATTTAATTAATAAACGTGTAAATCCTTAACATCAAAAAGATAAGTCCTTTCACTTCGGAGTTCCGAATGAACATAAAGACTGAACGATTAGTGAACGTTGAACGCAAGGTGAATTCAAAGTAAACGGAACGAAGAGCGAACGGTGAACGGTGAACGCAATACTGGGAACGGAGAGCAAACGGTGAACGCACTCTGAACGAACGCTGAACGAAGGCTGAGCGAACGGAAAAATGGGAAAGTAGAACTTTTCAGGGACTGTACCAGCCACGCAAGTTTGGTCATTATAAGGCTCATAGTAACCTGCACTAAAAAAATTAACCTGTTCACTCAACCGGAAAATGTAGGTCAGATTCAGCATCTGAAGCAAGTCTGGTAGTATGCATCCTTTGATCTATCATCCATGCAAGTTTGGTCACTATAGGGCTCATAGTTACTTGGAAATGAGACATGCACCAAAAACATAAACCTGTTCACTCATGCAGCAAATGTAGGTCAGATTCAGCGTCCGAAGCAAGCCTTGTAGTGTGCATCCTAAGATGTACCATCCATGCAAGTTTGGTCAACATAGGGCGTATTGTTACTTGGAAATGAAACCTACACCAAAAACTGCACCAAAAATGTTAACCTGCTCCAAAAACATGAACCTGGTCATTCTTTTGCTGAAATTGCAGCATCTGAAACTTTGACTGGTACAATGAAACACACTAGAAGCATCTTCCATGCATGTCTAATCAAGATAGGACATAAAAGTACTTAAAAGTAAAACTGCTCCAAAAAACTTAACCTTAACCCGGGACGCCGACGCCGAGGGTATTACATTAGATCCCCCAACTTTGTTGAGGTGAGCTAAAAAATCATATCATAATCTCATTCAGTAATTGATATAGCTAGGTCATGAAGTCAGTGACAATCTCTAACAAAATTACATATGTGACAGTGTACGTTTCATATTGAGGTCATAACTATTTGACTAATACTTTTGAAATTCAGGAAACTAGAAAAACAAAGAGGTCTTATATGGTATTTTTCATTTTTTCCTATTTATTGCAAGTTATACAGATTAAAGATAAAAGAAATCGATGATCCTTGACATCCAATACGAATGCTTCAGAGGACAAATGAATCGTTTATCATTCAATTTGTTCCACATTCTCTCTATTTCTTTGGGGGTAATAATGATGCCCTGTAATTTTGTTTTTGAAGTGTGTCCCACACGGCCCTTGGTCCCTGTATCCACAACTAAAGCCAGGGTGCCCCTCAGCTGCCGCATCAATGTATCTCCTACAGATTCCATTTATAAAAATATCCTCCAAGAAAATATATTGCACATCCTTTGTAGCAAAGTACCGGTTATGACATAAGCTGTCCCGCTGATATAATCTGGAAATATGTGTCAGCACTGTACTGATCACTTGACAAGTACCATTGGAAATCTGAAAGGGGATGTATCTTTGTAATGTTTAATCTTTACATGTGTATAATTTTTATCAGAAACATGCAGAAACCAAGTCTTACTTCACCGTATCAGTACTATGACAGTAGTATGTTCTGTGCTAAAAAGGGAAAAATATAATAAAATAACGCAAGTTTATTAGCAAATGAGTTAAAAGACATATAAAAAAGTTCTACCAAAAAATTATCACCGATAGTAAAGCATAAAATGGGAATGAAATTTCCAAACTGAGATTCATGAACCCCATTGTAAGAGATTTAACTAAATCTGGGATGAAATGTCAATAAATTCTTTATAAAATTGTGAAGCTGAAAAGCCATTTTTGTCAACATTGGAAAATCATCAGAGTTAAAGCAAAATTGTGAGTGAACAGAGGGATTGTGTACCTTAATAGTTCATGTTTGAAACTTACACACAGATCATCTTCATCTTTATAAATGCACACCGTGACATACATGTACCAGTTTTTGTAGCTTTGCCCAAACCAGTCTGATTGTTTTCCCTGTAGAAAATAGAAAGGAACTTCATTGCCCAGTCCATTATGATTAAAGCCTGGTACATGTAGCTCTCCGTGTTCTCAAAAGCATGTTCATGGTCACTCTTCCTGGTTTCCACTGCAAACCTGAACTGTATTTAAAAGTGAACATACATATATGTCCATGTCTTTTGTACGATAGATCCATCGTTTGGAGAAGGAATGAGACACAGAGATATTATTATGAGTGAAAGTAAATTACTTTTAAGATACAATCATGGTCCTTAATTTTTTTTCATAAATAATTTTCAACTGGGCAAAGATTTTTATTTAATACCTCAAGACATAGATCAGAAACTGACAAAGTGACCAAGATTTCTTAAACATGGTGTTTATGTAATATAGCAATAATATTTCCAATACGGGCAATATGCTACTATGTTCACTCCATCCCAATTATTCCCCCACCCCTTGTAGAAATGAATATGGTCATTATGATATATTTTAATTACTTATTTTGTTTCCATTTATCTTATCAAATATTTACCTATGTAAAGAAAAAACGACCAGACTTTGATAGAGGTCACAATAACAAATTATCCTAGCTCTTCTGGCGATCAGTTCTACTTCTTTAAATCCTTGTTTTAGTTAATAGAGCCGCAGATGTGATCTCAAGCATCTTTAACCAGGTACATTATGGTTATAGGTTTTGAAAACTGATTCCTGGACTAAATCCGTTCTTACAATGTAAGTGTAAACGGTTACGAAGAAGGCATGCTTACGGGTATAACAAAGTAGTGGCGCTGTAGGCCGTTATGAAACGTACAATGTAAAGGGTAAAGGTGCCGTATTTTCTATGGTCTTTCAATATAAGGTCCAAGAACAGGTAAAATTAGTTTTCGAGTTTATTATAGACGATGGTAAATAAATTCAACGTGAATTTTAACCATATCTTAACCGAGTTTGATGTGGCCGGTAGAACAACGAGCCTCCAAACTGCATGACGGGATCAAAATCAGATAATAGACATTAATATTTTTAACATTAAGAGTAATCAATCATTGAATTATGATACTAGTTGAGTTAATTGATGGACACGCATGTTTATTTGAAAAGAAAGATCATAAAAGAGGTTACTAAATAATTAAATAAACAAAGTTAATACTATGGGATTGACAAAATCCGAGGCATTAACCCCTAATAAGTAATGATTCTTTTGACGAGTCACTGAGTGTCAATGGGAATGTCTTACTCCTGCTTAAAAAAGAATAAGATAAATAAGAGACAAATAATTAAAAATTAACACATAGTATAAACATATGAATTTTATAAATAAACGTCGAAAGGATAACCGCACTGAAGGATGTGCGAAATTTGCGTCAAAATAAACTTTAAAAACAGACATTCTTCTTTTAATTGCAGGAATAATCAACATCTAATCTACAACTTCACCTAAATAAAAAAAAAATAAAAGTATGCATTTATGATGTATGAATCTGTTTTCTAAGGCTAGGGTCATCACAAGCTCTTCAATCTGCCTAGGATAATGAGGACGCCCACATTTTAATTGGCTTTAAACATAGTCAGCGCATGATTGTCTATTGTTCTCCTTTTAACAGTAGTCATATATTTGCATTAGTAATGTTGTGTTTTAAGAATATTGATACCGTAAATCTGGAAATTTTTGTGGATTTTTCGCGAATTTGCGAATTCATTGCATTCGCAAAAATATTTTTCTTAAAAATAAATTACCAATAAGAAAATGTAAACAAAGCAGTGGTCATTCGCAAAATTTTGAAACGTAAAAATTAATCAACTGCATTTTGTTCCGAATTTGCAAAATAAAATAGACGTAAAAATTTTCAGATTTACGTCGAATATTTTAAATCACCAAATGATATCTTTCCTCAGGAAATTTTGTGAATACTAAATTCCGTCACGTGACTTATATATAGTATGTTTTGTGCTAACTAGAACACAGTGCTCGCACACATTAAAGAGACACCGTGACACACAAAGGGGGGAAATTCACAAATGTAGAATTTTTCATGCCCTCTGTAAATTTTGTGCAATTCCTAAAAGTATTAGGTTGCAGAAAATTACAGGTTTCAAAACCTAAAAAGTTCTACTTTTATGGGGAAAAATAAAAGTAAAAATAATTTCAAAATGCCCTATAACGAAAATATTGCAAAATACCCTGGTAATTCTTCCTTCTTATTGTGCGCATGCTCAGAAAAGTTGAATAAGTCTCCATAGTTACCATGGTCTCAAGTATCCACGAATGAATGTAAGTGAACCAAAAATTTTGATGTCATCTTTTTCAAAAAATGTTAAAACATATTTCTCTCCTTTGCATGCTCCATTTGAATGTTGTTTATTTACAAGTTTGAGCTAAAAATAAAAGTGGTGTGATCTTGACATACACAAAACAACGAAACGGTAGACATAACATTTGTTTTTCCGGCACATATATTGTGCAGTCTTTTCTTTGCAGTTTAATTGTCATATCTTAGCTTTATACTCATAATTTTTTCTCTGTATGTTTTTTCTTAAAAGAAGGATATGATTTTGACTCATTGTGTCCTTTTAAATAGTCAGCCATCGATTTATTAAAATATTTTTTACTTACATGGATGGGCTGTGGCAACGCACTTTAAAGTAATTACGCACTTTGAAAATGTTTTTCAAAGTGCGTTAAATCTGGGACAAAATCAACACACTTTGAATTTTTTTTTCAAAGTGCGTTAAATTTGGAACACACTCAACGCAATTTAAAAAAAATTTCAAAGTGCGTTGAGAGTGTACATAAACATTTTTACTATGGGGACATTTGACGCAGTTTGAAAAAAAATATTTATAAAACGAAAAACTCGAGACTTAAATTTTAGTCATTGAAAGAATCAATTCGTAATAATTATATAATTGTATCTTTCCAAAAACGTTTTAATTTATATGTACTCATTTAAACTCATTGTGAACAAGAAGAAAACGAGTAGAAGGCAGTCCAACTCTTTTTTTATTATACATAAGATCGTACAAAGCCATCGGTAGCAAATTGAAAGAGGACTCTTCCAGGTGTATACGCAAAACATTTCTGTGCCCACCCCATCCCCTTCCCGGTACCGATGCCTATGATACACCCAAACTTAGGCATTTGCATAGCTGGTATGACGTTGAAAACTTTAGTTTACATAAAATGCACGCAAACTGGAAAAAGAATTTAGACACAGTCAAACATTAATGAGAGAAAGACTTTTCAAATTGTGGAAAAATCAAAATCGCTTACTATCACACCCTGAAGTGATCTCATTGCCGAAGAGTTATCAAACAGGTTCAATTATTCATCATACCTATGATTTGCAAGAATATTGACCAAGCTATAGACATTTTAGTATGGTCGATATTAACGCACTTTGAAAAAAATTACTTTTTTCAAAGTGCGTTGATTTAATTTGGTCCCAAATTTAACGCACTTTAAAAAAAAATTTCAACGTGCGTAATTTTTCAAAGTGCGTTGTAACAATGGGCTCATACGTTTTAAACCTTTCTATATAACGTACTTGTGCCATACAGAATAAATAGGGAGGTGGAAAACAGTGATCTCGTATATTTTAATACATGTCATTGTTATTCATCCAGTCTAATTTTAAAGTAAATTTCTAAGTAAATTCTTACAATGTTAGCACCACCTCTCATACATACATAATGTTCATTGAAGAGCAGGTAATTGTAAATTTTCTATATTTGGTAAACCGTAAGGACAAAAAAAACATGAAATTAGTTAATGTATTACAATCTAAAATCCTTTTTTACATTCAAATTGAGCTTCAAATTGACAAATTTCTGTGGTAAATATATAAAAGTGAAATTAGGTTTAGATTTAAAAGCAACAGTATCGGACGAAAAAGACCCAAAACACAGCTTTAAGTGCAGTCATCTTTTGGTATAAAATATTTGAATAATTCTTTGAATTCAAAAACGTTAATTTAGCTCAGTGAAACATCTGTGGCGGTCTTCCAGTTTCACTAGGTCTAATTCGTGTTCAAATTTTGAGTAAGATGAGCAGTTTCCCCCAAAATTACTTGGAGGTAATATACCCTTGATTTTTCCCAAGATTCTGCCATCATGTACACAATGCCGTCATAAACACAGAGGGATGGCCCTATTATGAATTCCAAAAATCGTAACTCCTTGAATGTCACCACATCTCCAAAACAATGGCAAAAAGATCTACATGTAAACCGGAAAAGAAAGATTTCTTTGCATTAACATGATGAAAAATTAAGAAATGACAGAAGCCATTATTTACAGCAGCAGAATTTCACTAGGGAGATTCTTATAGGGTATGTATGGCTGCTAAGTGGCCTTGTCAGTCCAAAATCTTCACATCCAAATCATGGCAAATTCAGCAATCAATAAAACATTTTTTACTCCATAGCCATGTTTTGGGAAAACAGAACTATATGTAGTCTGAAATAAAGATTTTAATTTTTAAAACATGTTTTAAGGCAAAATGATAAACATGACACAAACTTTATCAGCAAGACAGATTTCAGTAGTTTGTTTTTGGTATTTATACCTGCTGCAAGCGTGAGGAACCGCTGATCCCCGAAGAGGAGCTATTGAAAGTTCAGCAATCCATATACGTGTATCTGTGTACAAACCTGTCAGAAATAAATAAAATGGAGTCACATGTACCGCTAAATGATATTTTATTGAAAGCAACTAGTAAATTATTTGAATTGCATCTGATCAAATCAGGGTCATTGTTTTAAACCGAATATATTGTGGAAAATAATCAAGCAGATGTTACAAACAAATAACATGGGATAAAATATTCATTTGTTTACTGTACTTACCTATTAAGCTGTATACAATTAAATCAAGAGATTGTACTGGACCTGCAAATAGCTAAATCAATAGTGGTGAATTTGATTTGATTCAATGTGTTAATAAAAATACATAATATATAGTTTAGTGTGTGCTAGAATTGTTCCTCACTATACGTAAGCTCTTTGATGTTGAGAATTTTCCATGAGCAGGACTCCAGAAGCGATGCCTGTGGACATCCCTACCATTTCAAAATTTTCTAAAAATAACCTGACAGCATATGAAATGCTCTAGTATTCTATATTTAATATCTAACTATCTGTATTTGAATGCGTCGCAGCACCCATTACTGGTTTTTATACGACGGGAGAGAGCGCTGTCGATCTTAATATCTTATCTTGTCCAGGGCTTTCTTGAAGGCTTCGAAAGATTTTGCGCGCACTCTAGGCTATCTTTATCCAGGTAGTCCCACAGTATATTCTTAAATAAAAACATTGAAGAAAATCAATTCAATCAATTAAAGCAAAACTTACCATTAAATTACGACGAACAGATTGTTGGCGTCATCCAAAAAAAAAGCGTGATGGCGTCTACATTCAAATCTCCGAGATCCGAGTATTTTCGATTGGAAGATTTCCGACAAACAGCAAAAGGAGATCACTTTGTTAGCAAATAAGTTTTAGGTCTCGATATCTCAAACAATTTTGCATTTGTCAGATAAATCATTTTACATAATTCGATTTAATTGCTGAAAATTAAATCGCGTTATTAGAGAGGCCCATATTTGGGGTTATTGGGCCAATAGTATTTCCCCGTTCTATCAACTTTCGGTATTTTAGCCTAACCGTTGGGACTTCCTTTTCCGTTAGAGAACCAAGGAAAGCAGAAGCATCCTGCATCTCAATCGGTAGTTTCAGAAAATGCCTAGAGGTAAAACGGCTGCCAAGCTCGCGAAGCGCAAATCCGCTGCCAAGTCAACACCTACGAGTGGACCAAAACAAAAAAGAGGATCAGTTGCGTCAACAGAAGTTTCGACAGAGGAAAACATACCCTGTACAGCTAGTATTACAACTTCAAGTGTGGTTGCTCCTTCCACTAGTCCCAGCAATGAACCTGAGGTCAATTTAGATACTACAGGTAACGAGATCGATAGTATATACGGTAGTTTGGGGGCAAATGTTACAGAATCGATCAAACAAAAAATTGTTAAGGGTGAATACATTGATTTAGGTCAGTTTCTATCCAATCCGGTACCGATGGATGGTAAGCAAACACTAACAGTCTCTAATGGTCAAGTCGTAATTGAACCGAAAAGGGCTACAGTAAAAATTACAAATGTGCAGCAGTAGACTGATGCATTTTTGATTTTCTCATCAATATATGCCACAGTACACCCTATAAAAATTTTGGCTTGCTTAAGTACATCCACACTGTTCGTCTAGGGGCTAGCAGATGCACTGGTATAGGGTGGAAATTTTATGATGAGCAATTTCGAATGAGAATTGCTAAAAATTCAAGTGCTTCATGGGGAATAGTTGATCAGGAGCTTTGGCTAACGTACATGGTACCATCGTTTACTAGTCCTGTGCAAAAACCTTCAGCAGGGTGGCGTTTTCTTTAATGCTATGACTATAACAATTATGGGGTTTGTGTTAAACAGCAGTGCCATTATTTACATAAATGTTTGAGCTGTAGCGGCTCTCATCTTTCAGTTATGTGTACAGGCCCATCTGCTAAAATTCAATATGCTTCTAGAGATTTTTCAGGTCAAAGATACCCATTACAATACAGGAGCCAGGTACCACCCCCGCCTATAGCACGATACCCCAGTGTACCACAATCTGCAGGGCCTAGGTTTTTCCCCAATTAAAGTGGAAGTTCTTGCAGCTTATTTACAAAACTCTGATTATGATAGGAAGAGTTCAGAAATTTTGTTAAAGGGGTTTTCTGAAGGTTTCAAACTAAATTACAATGGTCCGAGGGTAGCTACTAATTGTTCCCATTTAAAGTCAGCCAGAGATAATGAGCTTGAAATTCTGGAAAAAGTGTTTAAAGAAATTAATGCTGGAAGAGTTGCTGGCCCATTCCATTCAAGACCCTTTCCCAATCTTAGGCTTTCACCTGTAGGTTTAGTACAGAAAAAGGATGGCTCATTTAGGTTGATTCATCATTTATCTCATCCTGAAAACTCAAGTGTTAATTCATTTATTGATCCATCTTTCTCCTCAGTCAATTATTCCTCATTAGATGATGCTGTTAGGTTACTAAGTTTGTTGGGTAAAGGGGCCTTGAAGGGTAAAATGGACCTCAAGTCTACATTTAGGTTGCTTCCTGTTCACCCATCAGATTTCGAGCTTTTAGGTTTTAAAATAAATGACATGTTTTTCTACGACAAATGCCTGACTATGGGATGTTCAGTGTCTTGTAGTCTTTTTGAGGAATTTTTATCATGTTTGGAATGGATATTGAAGCAGCAGTCTGGACAGAAATCTGTGGTGCATTACTTAGATGACTATTTGTTTGCTGGTAGGGCAGGTAGCAACACATGTGATGAACTTCTGCCATTGTTTGTGGGGCTTTGCGAGCAGTTAAGTGTCCCCTTAGCTGATGATAAAGCAGTGTGGCCGCCTTCAACTTCCCTGACCTTTTTGGGTTTTGAGTTAGATTCAGTTGAAATGATGATAAGAATCCCAGTTGATAAGTTAAATAGTTTAAAGGATTTGATCAACAGTTTTATGTCAAGAAAGAAGGCTACTCTAAAGGAATTTCAGGGTCTTGCAGGTTTGTTGAACTTTTGTTTGCGTGCCATTCCGTCAGGCCGGGCTTTCACTAGGCGTATTTATGACATCATGCAAGGGGTCTGTAAACCACATCACTTTATCAGGGTTTGTTTGGCAGTTAAGGAGGACTTGGGTGTGTGACTTACATTTTTAGATTTGTTCCATGGCTGCTGTTACTTTCCACAAATCGACTGGGTAGATGATGATCAACTCCAATTATTTACTGACAGTGCAGGGAATTCAGAATTAGGTTGTGGTGCTTTCTTTAGGAATCACTTATTGTTTTTCAAGTGGCCAAGTGAATGGGCTGGTACTGAAGTACTCAGGGACATCACATTTCTTGAACTTGTTCCAATTGTTTTGGCAATTCATGCTTGGGGAAGTCAGTTATTCAGCAGGAAAATAGTTTTCCATGTGGACAATGAGGCCTTAGTAACAATTTTGAACAAAAAATCTTCTAGATCTAAGCGTGTTATGTGCTTAATTCGTCCCCTGGTACTTCATTCCATGTTAAACAATATACAGTTCAAGGCCTGTCAAATTTTAGGTGTTAATAACGAGGTTGCTGTTGCTCTATCTCGTTGTCAGTTTCAGCGTTTTCTGTCACTTGCACCTTAGGCGGACTTGGAGCCAACATCAATTCCAGAGTCCTTTAGAACCGTCATCTCCAGACTGAATTTGACAGATTAGTTCAGAGTTTAATTTCAACAAATACAAGACTTGCTTATCAGACAGGTTTAGTTGAATTTGATCGTTTCAGGTTATCTTGTGGGTTACATACAATTTGGCCTCCTGATGAAAAACAGATTATAGAATTTGTAGCTAGTTGTTCATTAAAGGATCTGTAGGAGACCCCACCCAAAACTTTGTTATCAAAAAGATGGCGGTAGACATGTCAAGATTGCAAAGTTCAGTAGGTGCTAGGTTGCCAATTACACCAGAATTGTTGGGGAAAATATTGAATGTACTCCCAATTGTTTGTAAATCATGCTATGAAACTACATCGTTTTCAGCGGTTTTTTCATGCTCATTTTTTGGCTTATATAGGGTTGGGGAGTTGGTGTTAGATATAGTAAGAAAAGCAGTAGTTCTCATGCCTTGGATGCTGCAAGCATCCATTTCTCTCGGGACAATTCAGATGTAAAAATTTATTTGTCTCATTCTAAAACTGACCAGTTTGGTAAATGAGTTGTTTTGGTTCTACCTGTAGTTGAGGGAAAGATATGTCCAGTCACGCTACTAAAACAATATTCAGTTCAACGTCCCGTGAGTAAAGGTCCTTTTTTCTGTCACTTCGACAAGTCACCATTAACACGTAATCAATTCAATGCCATTTTGAAAAAAGTCTTTGTCATGCATGGTAGACAATAATAAGTACAAGTCACCTTCCTTTAGGATATGTGATGCCACAACAGCTTCTATTAACGGTATGTCAGATGATCAAATTCAAGAATCGGGTCGTTGGGGATCAAAAGCTTACAAGAGATATATAAGAATACCAACTTCAAATTTGATTGATGGCTAAAGATTCGATTGGTTGTATTACTTCCAGCACCTCAAACAGAATAGCTTGATAGGTTTTCTAATACCAGTCTGGAAAATGTTATTTTAAATATATATTCATTTGTGTTTACATATATTTCAGAAGGTGTAAGAATATGGATTGTTGGATCGTCAATAATATGGCATGCTTTTTGTTATGCTAGACAAAATGGGGGGTCCAATCTTGGGTTATCCACATTAAAGGCTGATATCTGGTGGCAGGGAAAAGGTGGCATGAGATGGCGACATCTCCTCCCTAAAATCAAATTAATGTTAAGGTATGAAGATCCCCCACAATATCTGGTTCTACATTGTGGGGGAAACGACATTGGCCAAATTACATCATGTGCTTTGCGTTATAGCATAAATGATTCTTTAGATTTAATTATAGATCTGTTACCAAACACCAAAATTATTTGGTCTCAGATATTACCTAGATTGATTTGGCGCAATGCTAGGGACAACCATGCTCTTAATAAAGCAAGGGTTTGAGTTAACAGCTTTGTTGCAACGAAACTTCTGGCACATCAAGGGGGATATATCCGTTACCCAGATTTTACTTCGGTTGATCATACTTTGCTTAAAGAGGATGGGGTACACTTGTCAGAGCAAGGCAATAAGATATTTGTTGAAACTTTGAGGAAAGCTTTGCACAGTTTTATAATGTCAGGGGTGGGCGTTTTTCCTGCTTAAAATGGCCATGGCACTCTATTTCACTGACTAAATAATGTAAATCACACTTAAATAGTCACTGATGTAGCTAATGTGGTTGTTTTTTTACTCATTTGTCTTGGTATGCAATGTTTTATTTATGTGCTTTGCCTTTCTTTAGAACGGGGTGGGGGGATAGAGTGGGGGCAGTTTAGTCATAAGCGTTCAGCTATCCCATTGTGGCGGTGGACACTTAGTGTCCATTTGGCCCAATCTTTAGCTGAACTTAAATAGGGTTATATTTAGTGAGCATCTGTTCCCAGGGCTCGCTACATTACAACTGTACATAATTATTTTCAATATGTGTGAAATTTCAATTTGCTTATTGGTGTCAGACTGGATGAAACATTTGCAATGTATTATTTGCCAGTAAGTTGTTTAACGGATTCATTTGTATGTTTGCCTATTTCATATTCATTTCTATATTTGCCTATTTCTTATGTATTTTCATTTACATGTATTTGCCATTTTCCATTTGGGTTGCCAAAATCGCCCAATGTATTTGGGTCGGTAACCTTGGTTATGATTGTAACCAGTAACTAACTGTAATTGCTTATAACTGAAAATTGTCGTGCTGCTGTGGCCATTATTCGCCATTAAACTTTAAGAAATTTATATCTGTGTGGTTTTCTCTAACAAATGTAATTGTCACCCTACTTGAAAAAAAATATGCTTCACATTTTCATCAGTAATAGTTTGTGAAGGTTGAGCTTTCAAACATTATTTCTACTCTAATTTATTGAAATGGGAACCAGAAACCCAAAGCTTCAAATGCACAAAGTTTTTATTTGACATTAAAAGTGGATTTTTGTGAGATGATCTAATTCATTCTATACTTCATTTTAACAACGACTGAACTTACCAGTATTCGGTTTCATCCGACTTACATGTATCAAATACAGTGTATTTTCAATATTGCATAATTCTTACGCAAATCTGTACTTACATGTTACATCCATCGTAGCATTGAAATCTGCAAACGTTGTTAGTGTTGTCTGAAAATTTTGTATCAAATTGCAGTCAAGCACATATCCATCTGTGCTGTCGTCGATGCCAAATCTTTTCCTAGCTACATCTGACAACGTTGAAGGTATTGGGCTTCTTTTCAGGCATATCCCAACAATATCATTGAATGTAGAGTTGTCTTTATCATAAATACACAATTTCAGGTACTTGCCATGGTTTTCTTCTATAGTCAGCTGATATGCAGAATAATTCTGCTTGTATCCAAGGATATAATTTAAAAGATAATCTGCGATAAATATTTTAAAGATATTCTAAAAATATACATCTTTTTATTGCAAAACTAGTTTGTTTTCATTAATGAAGATTCGGTATGAAATGAAGTATGATTATTATAAAATTCACCATTTTTGCGACAGGTCCCGGTAATTTCATGCGTTGAAATATTACTGTTATCGGAATATTCCTTCAAGATCTTCAGTGTTTCGATAAAAGGTGCTTGAACATGCTCGAAAAACCGTATCAGTTCATTTTCCAATGTTCTAAAATGGAAAGGGAAAGACTTAACTGCAATCGGTCGACTGCATAGAAAATTATGAGGAAAAAAATATCCCAGTCAAACGATACATATAATAATTAAATTAAAGAAATAAATTCACGAAGATAACTATTTTTTTACACGGTACAAATTCAGTTACCTGTCGTAACCTTGAATCTCCCTGCACATCAAAATGAAGAATAAACTTGTACATCTACATGTAAAAACCCCTGAAGAAAAAAAAATACATTTTAACATAAACTGTACTTAAAAATGTGTAACTTGTATTCACTGTATCTTTTTCAACAGAATAGTCAAATTTTAGCATAAGATGTTTAAAAATCGTGTAAAATGTATTCATATCCTCGTTTTCAAACAATCGGACTTACCTGCAGTTAAGTATTTCATGGTTATGCTTCACGCTACTTCTTCCGATCATGCATCAAGGACCACAATTCGTGTGTTGTACGTTACTATGCGTTTATGCGTCGTTTTGTCAAAGAAAGCTATATGCATCGTATTCACCAAGCTTCCTGTAATACTCTTCTTCACTCACTAATTAATAAGCAACGTGCAACTCATAAAATAAGTAGACAAAACAGATTTTAAATCTGTTGTTCAAATGAATTATACTATCTTGTTGATAACAGACAGGAAGTGTTTTGATAAACAGATGCTTTAAAAAACTATTTTTATTCCTGGGTTCAAAGTTTCCTGGTTTAGAGGAGAAAAACATTGATTTCTGAGTTGAAGATATGACGCATGAAACTTGTTTAAGTTTAATATTTTATGAAGGACATTAATTCGTACGTCTTATGATACCACAAAAATGACGAAAATTATACCCCTAAGACAACAAGACCAGTGATTTCTTAGTATTTGATAAAAATGAAATATCTTGCTGCATAAACATTTTTTTGTTACATGTAACTTTGAAATTTACAATAGGATACAGTGCAGAAAATTACGATTACAATGAGTTGACAAAACTTAATTTCAGGAAGGCTGCATATGATTTTCAACAAACAGAATTTTTCATTTTATCACGTAAGATGAAAAACAATAATTCGGATGTTCTTACCGGAAGGACGTATGTGAGTAGTGTTCAAGCTGCACCGAATAACTATTGCTACATGTACTTTAAAATTAACAATTTACATTTGAAGCAAATAACTCGCCTTCCGGCAAAGGCGGATCCAGGGTCGACCCCCTCCTATATTTGTTTAGCTAACCTGAGCTGAAAGCTCAAGTGAGCTATTCTGATCACAATTTGTCTGTAGTCCATCTGTCTGTCTAGCTGTCTGTCCGTCTGTCTGTAAACTTTCCACATTTTCGACTTCTTCTCCATGCAGAACCACTGGACCAAATTCAACCAAACTTGCCAAGAAGCATTCTTTCATGGAGAACTACTGGTCCAATTTCAACCAGCAAAAAGCATTCTTGCATGGTTTAAGGGGATTCAAGTCACTTCAAATAAAGGGCCATGTCCTTATTCAAGGGGAGATTTTTGAGAAATAGTGAAAATTTAGTGGCATGTTTAAAAAATCTTCTTCTCAAGGTCCACTAGGCCAGGAAAGATAAAACTCATGAGGAGGCATCATTATGTAGTTTAGATTCAAGTTTGTTCAAATCATGACCCACGGGGGTAGGGTGGGGCTTCAGAGGACGACCAAAGGTTTAGATTGATTGATTGATTGCAAATTGTTTAACGTCCCTCTCGAGAATTTTTCACTCATATGGAGACGTCACCGTATGCCGGTGAAGGGCTTCAAATTTTGACCTTTACTCGGCACTCAGGGCCATTGAGCAGTGAGGGATCTTTATCGTGCCAACGCCTGCCGCTGACACGGGGCCTCGGTTTTTAAGGTCTTATCCGAAGGACCCGCAACTTTCACTTCAAAGTGCCGAGCGCATGGCGAAGGAACAGTTGCTACCCATTTTAACGACTAGGTCAGTCGCGGCCGAGATACGAACTCACGACCTCCCGATCACGAAGCGAGCGCTCTACCGACTGAGCTAACGTGAACGGTACCAAAGGTTTAGAAATATATAGGAATTTTTTTTTAAAATCTTCTTCTCAAGAACAACAAAACCATGATTGATCATATTTATACAGAGGCATTTTCAGGTAGTGTAGATACAAGTTTATTAAAATCATGACCCCCTGGGATCAGGATGAGGCCACAATGGACAACGAAGTTTTACATAGGAATGTATAGGAAAATTCTATAAAAATCTTCTCAAGAACTACAAAGCCATGATTTATCATATTTATAAGGAAGCATTCTCAGGTAGTGTAGATTCAATTTTGTTCAAATCATGACCCCCGGGGTCAGGATGGGACCAAAATGGTCGACCGAAGTTTTACATGGGAATATATAGGAAAAATCTTTAAAAATTTTCTTCTTAAGAACAACAAAGCCATTATTGGTCATATTTATATAGAGGCATCTTCAGGTAGTGTAGATTTCAGTTTGTTTAAATCATGACCCTCGGGAGTAGGATGGGGCCACAATAGAGTAATACGACAAAATTTTACATACTAGGAATATATAGGAAAAATCTTTAAAAATCTTCTCAAGAACAACAAAGCCATGATTGATCATATTTATAAGGAAGCATCCTCAGGTAGTGTAGATTTAAGTTTGTTCAAATCATGACCCCCGGGGATAGGCTGGGGACAAAATGAAAGTTCAAACTTATATGGAAAAAAGCCACAGTAAGTCGATTCAAGTTAATTCAAATCATCTTCCCTTCTGCGTGTAGGAGTAGGTTGGGAGCACTTGCAATTAAGCTTTACAAAACTAGATTAATTTTTGCTTTTTTTCCTAGCCAAAGTGCTCAGGTGAGCTATGTGGCCCATGTGCCTCTTGTTTAAAATTTTCTTTGAAATATCCTAAAATCAAGTTTAAAACACCTCATTCTGGGTTCTTCGTGTGGCTCGTACATGTACCTCGCACAATAACCTCGGACGTCAAAGGTGTTCTATCATCTTTCTGATTCAGTCATGTGATCTTATTTGAATTTCATCCATATGTTAAACTTTTGAGATCCGAGTTACTTTGTGACACACCCTACAGTTTTTTCTTTAAGGCTAATAACATATAGTTGTAATGAAAGCAATATACATGTACAAGAAGATTTAGACAAATAAAAATACCTTTTCGAACAACTTTAAGCAGAGTGAAATAGGAAATGGGTGACAAGGCAGTTTCCGGAGGAAAATGTATCGACCTGATGCCTATTCCTCCACTTATCTTATCCGAAGTTTGAATGGAGATTAGCGGAGTCAGCCGAGGATTGCCGACTGCTTCTGTCACACAATGAGCGGAGCTTTATCTCTTGCATTCGTTGGTGTTCAGCGGTGAACCTGAGTTGCATCACTGAAGATAGTACAAGATACATGTACAGTGAATCTCAAAAAAAATTAATAAAATGAAAGATATAACAAAACAATTATTTACTATGCTCTCGGCTAAGTTGCGTTTTGTCGACCCTCGAACCAAAAGTGTCTTCCTTCCGCCTAACGGTGTAACGTTGAATTTTGACCCGGGTTGAAAATTGACCCGGGGGTCATTTTTCAACGTTGAATAGTGAGACCAAAGGTGTTGAATTTAGATCCTAGTCCGTTGAAAACTGAGCCGGGTCGTGGAATTTTGATCATGAAACCGGTTCAAAATTCAACAGCATAAAAACACATATTTATGCCTTGGTTTTCATAACTGTGATTTAATCCATAATCGTCGGGAACAGGAGGAGGGGGTAGGGGTTGGGGATGCTTAACCCCCTTTTCTGCAAAGTTAGACATAATATAGACATCGAACAATGTCAAATTGTTTAGCCCCCCGCTTTCAACAGGCATGTTACAGTGTAGTCAAAGAGAGAAGAGTAAGTGGTAGTGCTTGAAAAAAAAAATTGGACCCCCCCCCCCCCCCCTAAGATTTTCGGCTTTGGACTACTAGTTTGGACAATCGACAAATTTTCTTTTTCTTGTCATTTTTTTTTTCAGATTTGAATTCTTTTTCCATCCCCCCTCTCACCCAGCACTTTCAATTTGCCTCCGACACCAATGTAATCAATGCACTCAATTCAGTAATTCAGGTATATTCTTAGAATAAAATATTCAAAAAAAATATCTTCGATTTCAAAGTTACTAATAGTCTTGCCGCTTAAAATCGCGGTATTTCATGTAATATTTATTTAAAATGAAGAACATTTGTATATGTAGATATGGAATATTAGAAAACATAGTTACACAATATGCAATTTAGTTCAGAAATTTATGTATTTTAATTGTTTTTTTTTTTTTGTTTTTGTTTTGTTTTGTTTTTTTTTTTTTTTTTTTGTTAAAAAGCTTTATTTATTTTAACGTTAAAAATTCGTAATATTAGTATTTGGGAAATGAAGAAAGTTAACGCATGAAGCACGTACGTTTTAATGCTTATTTAGTTATGCACAACATTAATAACTTATAATATCCAACTTGAAAAACGGATTTTTTCAAAATAAAAGGTTGAGTGATCTTTTTCGCATAGTTAATCCAACAGTTCAAGAACGTACCTCACAATTAATGCATATTTAATTTGTAAAGTAGAGGATGTAAAAGGGGGTGATTATTGGGGATTAGTACTATATATATTTGAAGAATGTGGTTTTTAGCTCACCTGAGCCGAAGGCTCAAGTGAGCTTTTCTGATCACATTTTGTCCGTCGTCCGTCCGTCTGTCCGTCTAGCTGTCCGTCTGTAAACTTTTCACATTTTCGACTTCTTCTCAAGAACCAGTGGGCTAATTTTGACCAAACTTAGTACAAAGCATTCTTATATAAAGGGAAATTTAAATTGTGAAAATGAAGGGCCAAGACTACTCACAAGGGGAGATAATCAAGAAAAGACAAAAATAGGGTGGGGTCATTAAAAAATCTTCTTCTCAAGAACCACTGGGCCAAAAAAGCTGAAACTTATGTGAAAGCATCTTGGGGTAGTGTAGATTCTAAATTGTAAAAATCATGACCCCCGGGGATAGGGCGGGGCCACAATGGGGAATCAAACTTTTACATAGAAATATATAGGCAAAAATCTTTAAAAATCTTCTTCTCAAGAACCACTTGGCCAGAAAAGCTGAAACTTATGTGGAAGCATCCTTAGGTAGTGCAGATTCTAAATTGTTAAAATCATGACCCCAGGGGATAGGGCAGGGCCACAATAGGGAATCAAAGTTTTACAAAGAAATATATAGGAAAAATCTTTGAAAATCTTCTTCTCAAGAACCACTAGGCCAAAAAAGCTGAAACTTATGTGGAAGCATTCTTAGGTACTGCAAATTCTAAATTGTAAAAATCATGACCCCCGGGGTTAGGGCGGGGCCACAATAGGGAATCAAACTTTTACATAGAAATATATAGAAAATTTTTTTTAAAAATCTTCTTCTCAAGAACCACTTGGCCAGAAAAGCTGAAACTTATGTGGAGGCATCCTGGGGTAGTGTAGATTCTAAATTGTAAAAGTCATGACCCCCGGGGGTTGGGCAGGGCCATAATGGGGAATCAAAGTTTTACATAGCAAAATATAGGAAAATTTTTTGAAAATCTTCTTCTCAAGAACCACTGGGCCAGAAAAGCTGAAACTTATGTGGAAGCATCCTGGGGTAGTGTAGATTCTAAATTGTTCAAATCATGATCCCCGGGGGTTGGGCGGGGCCACAATGGGGAATCAAACTTTTACATAGAAATATATAGGAAAAATCTTTTTCTCAAGAACCACTTGGCCAGAAAAGCTGAAACTTATGTGGAAGCATCCCAGGGTAGTGTAGATTCCAAATTGTTTAAGTCATGACCCCCGGGGGTTGGGCAGGGCCATAATTGGGGATCAAAGTTTTACATAGCAAAATATAGGAAAAATCTTTGAAAATCTTCTTCTCAAGAACCACTGAGCCAGAAAAGCTGAAACTTATGTGGAAGCATCCCGGGGTAGTGTAGATTCTAAATTGTTCAAATCATGATCCCCGGGGGTTGGGCGGGGCCACAATGGGGAATTAAAGTTTTACATAGAAATATATTGGAAAAATCTTCTTCTCAAGAACCACTGGGCCAGAAAAGCAGAAACTTATGTGGAAGCATCCTGGAATAGTGTAGATTCTAAATCGTTTTAATCATGTCAACCCCGGGGGTAGGGTGGGGCCACAATGGGGAATCAAAGTTTTACTATGTTGAATCAAAGCATCGTATGGTAGTGTAGATTTCAAATTGTTTAAATTATGATCAGTTGGGTAGGGTGGGGTCACAATATGTATAACAAGGGGGAAATCTGGTAAAGAATGGAATGTTCAAAGCTTCTCAGGTGAGGGATGTGGCCCATGGGCCTCTTGTTTTGTATTTGTGACTGGGTTGTTTTCTTCATTTTTGTAGTTTTTAATAAAAAAAATGTTTGCCTTAGATACACATCCCCGACTTTCAGCGTTATTTTATTTTTGTTATAAAGTAGCCAAAATATAACATTGATCACCCAAAAATCGGGGAAACACAGGATAGTTTGTGAGGAAGTTTTGAAGCGGTCCTTCCATCCAATTAGAGAAACATGTCTTGGTTTTCAACATTGGCTAGTTTCTCTTTCCCCTTTTTGCTTGCTTGTTTGTTTGTTTCGTTTCGTTTATTTATTTTGTTTATGGTTTTTTGTCACAATATTTCAAAGGGTTTTGACACCATACCCCCGCCTCCGAGAAAAATTGTAGGATTCTCTCTCTCTTTCTTCGAATTCGAAGAGGAATGCGCCTTTTAGTTGTTTAGATCAAAAGAAGTTGCAGGGACGGCGTTTTTTTAATTGTTGATATCAAAGATGGTGGAAAGTGTAGCTTCTAGTCCATTCCAGACTCTAACTCTAGTTCTCATTCTCATGGTTATGCTCCGAATACGATCGATTTTTAGGCCGAGGCAGGCTACTGACAGATACGTTTGTTACAAGGATTTCATCAACCTTGTTTAAAGGCAGCATTCTTTTACATTTTATGGTCGCTTTATTGATCTTTTTGAATTCTTTTCACAAATGTAAGCTATCATTGGATTCATTTTGACTGATGTGTTTCATTCATGATTTTAGGCTCTTAATTTTGTTAATTTTATATACTGAATTTGACTAGAAGAGATGTTCTGCATACCTGATCAATATTATACAGGGCTCACTTTCTAGACACCAGATTTCCAGGGTTTTTGTTTCATGCCTTATTCATAAGTTTTGTAGTTATTTATGGATGTGCATTTTAGAAAGTATTGTCAAAAAATAAAGTTGTCATGCTTGAAGATTAACAGAAATCCTGTACCGATCAAAATGTACATATATACACGGGATGATGGGTTTATTTCTATTATTTTTGAAAAGGGTAAATATTGAAACTGAAATATAAATATAGAGATACTGATAAATCCCGTAAAACAACTTCCCAGTTCAAAAATGTTCAAACTCTGAGGTTGGGTCAATATTCAACAGGGTCAATTTTCAACTTGTTGAGGTCATCGGGGATAAGAAAAAAATTCATGCTGTTGAAAAATGACCCCGTGTATCAATTCAACGACTTTTTGTCTCAAATTTCAACGGAGAAAATGCACCCCTGGTTCAATATTCAACGTTGAAAAATGAACACCGGGTCAATTTTCAACTGGGGTCAATATTCAACGTTACAATGGCCTCAGGCAAACACTTTGCTTCTTGGATTCGACAAAAAGCATGTTGCCCTCGAACTCAGACAATGATCGGAAGAATATTTTGTCGGCACATCCTCAAGCAAATTTTAACAATAAAGGTCTATATTTGAATTCAATTTCACAATTCATATTTACAAACAGTCTTAGAATTTTTCTGGAAATTATATAGAAGATATATATAAGTATAGTATAAAGAAGTTTCAAATAGACAACTTTTAAAACTGAATTTATTATCCTAGACTTATGAAATATTATATTTATATTATATCAACAAGCTTTTAAGGGCATCGCAAAGTGGAATCTCCCCTCTCAAAGAGCATACTTAGTATCTATAAATCAAAACATCATTCCACATCGATCACGATGCAAATAACATTGATTCCCTTTCTCACAGTATTAACACACCCACAAACGAACACGCACAAATGTGTTACTATAGAAAGTTTTCAAATGACATATTTTCTCTCTGGGTCATTTCCCTAGGTCGCCATTTTGATGGACAACCTGATAATTTTTTCTCTTTGTCTTACCAAATTTGAGAGGGTACGTGTAGCGGATATATTTGGGAAAAAAATCTTCATGTTATAAAATTTATGAAATGAAGGAATTGTTTTTCTGAAAAAAAAAATTTTTTTTAGTATAATTTGAATTTTTATAATTTAAAGTTTGTTATATAATGCAGGAAAATGAGCATGTTGACCCCCCAATATGACAGCCAATGGGAAACAACTCTTTTTCATTTGGGCCTTCTGAAAACTATTTATATCCTTTATATCTCCGTTGCGAGGGGATAAAAAAAAATTTAAAAATCATTTCATATCCCCATTCAGTAATGGATATAGCTTGGTCAATCAGTGACAATCTCGTAAAAATTGCATACTAGAATGATGTGACAGTGAATTTTACATATTGCGGTCATAACTATTTGACTAATACTTTTGAAATTCAGGAAGCTAGAAAAATAAAGAGGTCTAATATAACATATTTCATTTATCTATTTATTGTAAATTATGCAGATCAAAGATGAAAGAAATCAACGATTCTTGAAATCCAATACGAATGCTTCAGAGGACAAATGAATCGTTTATCATTCAACTCGTTCCACATTCTCTCTATTTCTTTGGGGTAATAATGATGCCCTGTAATTTTGTTTTTGAAGTGTGTCCCACACGGCCCTTGGTCTCTGTAACCACAACTGAAGCCAGGGTGCCCCTCGGCTTCAGCATCAATGTATCTCCTACAGATTCCATTTATAAAAACATCCTCCAAGAAAATATATTTCACACTTTTTGTAGCAAAGTAAAGTTTCGACAGAATATCACCGGTGATGACGTAAGCTGGCCCGCTGATGTAATCTGGAAATGTGTCAGCACTATACTGATCACGTGACAAGTACCATTTTGAAAATGGAAACCTGAAAGGAGATGTATCTTTCACTTTACATCCAATAATGGAATTAGTTCGTTGCCTTAGTTGGAGATCGTCTATCAGATTTCTGATATTTAGGAACATATCGTCGTCTATTTTCAGATAATACTTCGCATGATTACAATTGTTATGGATCCACTCAATTATGCTTATCGACTTTTTTGCCAACATTTCATATTTGTCCTCAATTTTAACTTCAATGATGTCATTATAAATTTCCTTTTCCTTAGACAAAACGTCATTAATGCGTCTATCTTCGGATATTCCAACAAAGAAAGCCAGTTTAAGGCCTGGGTCCGATTTAGCCACACTTCCCCAGGAATATCTAATTGCAAATCGTTGTTCAAAATTGGCAGCATGACTAGGAACGGCTATAAAAAGAAATAATGCAGATTCGTTTCTACAATTGATTGGTGACCTAGAAACCGAATGACGAGCTTTTGTTTCAAGAAAGACGTCAACATTATAAACGTCTTCTGGTACCTGTACATTCGTTTGAAATAATTTCGGTATAGTTAGGATGCTTGTTAATATTAATCCACTGTAAATGAATACTCGCACACACACTGGCCATCTCCGAATTTTTCTTTTAAGAGGAACTGGGAGTTGATCCATGAGCTGAAATGAAAAACAATACAAGAGTAATTTACTTTAAAATTATTAAATTCTTCAATTCGAATCTTTAAATCATGATGGTAGCCTACACCTGCGGCTTTGAGATTTCTTTTTATTAATTTGTGGCCACGAAATGAAAATTCGTGGGAACGAAATAAAATTCGTGGCCACGAAATAAATTCGTGGGAACGGAATAAAATTCGTGGCAACGGAATAAAATTCGTGGCCAGGAAATAAAAATTCGTGGCCACGAAATAAAATTCGTCGCGGGTTCAAATCCCACTGTGGGACGTGGAGACCGGTCCTTCGGATGAGACCGTATAAACCGAGGTCCCGTGTCGCAGTAGGTGCTGGCACGAAAAAGATCCCTCCCTGCTCAATTGCCCTGAGTGCCGAGCATAGGACAAAATTTGCAGCTCTCCACCGGGACGTTAAACAATATACAATAAGACGGTAATCAATCAATCACACAATGAAATCGAAAAATTAGACAGTTATTCTTTAAATCGATAAAGCACTTGACTTCGATTCGCAGTTCATGTATATATATATATATATATATATATATATATATATATATATATATATATATATATATATATATATATATATATATATATATATGTATAAATATGCATGATTTATTTTCAATTTTAAAAAATGTTTAAGTCCGACTTTTAAATAAATTTTACAGTAATCATAATTCCATTGTATTCTTAATTATGTATCCTACCTAAATTCGCTACCATCAGGGTCTAAAGCATTCAGTATCAGTCGTACATCCTCCTCATGAACTCTTAAACCATTCTCCTGACACTTATAAATCATCAACCTATATCCGTGAAGATTTCCGTAGGTATTTTAAAAGCTCTCTGTTAGTAAACTGAACAACATCAGCAATATCATTGTAAACTTTCCTTCTAAATAAGCTCAGTCTATTCAAAATTCGTCTTAACTGTCGTTCACTAACACTGTATCCATGTTGTCCCAAACTTACACAAATATCCCGTTGTGTCAGTCCGATTGAATGATAATAATGTATAAATTCGTTCATCTTGAATGACAAAAGAGAGAAGAAGCTAAACATGACATTATACAGCAAGTATTTATTTCGTGGCCACGAATTTTATTTCGTTCCCACAAATTTTATTTCGTTACCATGAATTTTATTTCGTGGCCATGAATTTTTTTTTTCGTGGCCACGGATTAATAAAAAAAATTCTCATACCATGTCCTATATCAGCCACCGTAAAGCTGAAATTTTTACGGGGCCAAAAAAAATTAGATAAAGAGGCATATTGGCCAAAATGCTCACCTGAGCTAATTGGGAATAAATTTATGGTATGTTGATCTTGTAACATTATACAATTATAGCTATATTTCAAGGTCAATGCGATGATTCAGAATCTAATGGAGTAAAAGATTTATCGAGCCTAAAGGGTTAGGTAAACATTGTTTTTCGATGGTGGAAATCGTCGTACTGACAGAAAAAATCAGCAGTATTTTATAAATATTGCATGTAGTTGAGTGTAACATTGAAAATTTTCACCCCAAGAAAACCATTGTCAACCAAGGCGCACTCAACTACATGCAATATTTATTATATTATACTGAATGTTCTATACAAATACATATAATAGTGAAACGTGCGCAGTTATTCTGCGCAGTTGCTATTTTTTGGAATATCACCCGTTGTCAAGAAATGTTGACTGTTGCTATTACGCTGGAGGGCTTGGCTTCATTAATCAGCGGGTAATGGTGTTTTTTAACAAATGTTTTTCGATCAATCAGATTCAACTATTTTACATGAAAGTATTATATTTTATATTATTATATCCTCCGCTCGAAAAGCGGGAGGGTATATAGTGATCGGGATGTCCGTCCGTCCGTCTGTTACGCTTTGGGGTATCCATCTCTTATCCGCAAACTCCTCTTATATATAAAAAGATGTGTTTGTGAAACATCTATGCCCCTGTATGGCAACATAGCGAAGATTAAACTTTTCTTAAATGCAATTTAAAAATATTGGCACCCAAAGTAGGGTCTCCTCACAAGAAATAAAATTGCAAAATAGGAAAGCCCTAGCACCACTTGTTCAAAAGTAATGGCTAAGGATAAGTCTTTGAAAGGTAGGTCAAACTCAAAGGTCAAAGTTGATGGTTTCTAAAAAAGGTTTAATGTAACAAGGATTACGTGAAGTATGAAAACCCTAGCCCTTACTGTTCAAAAGTTATGGCAAAGGTTAAAGTATTTTTTCATAAGTACGGAAATCTCCAAGTTCAAGGTCAAAAGGTCAAAGTTTCTAGTATCCAATGAAAGGCATGCCAAAAAAAAAACATATGTGAAGTATGACAGTACTAGTATCTACCGTTTAAAAGTTATGGCCAAAGTAAAAATTTGGCATTTTGTGTAAAACTGGACAAACTCCAAGGTAAACCCAAAGTAAGTGGTTTCACAAGGAATACACATATCAAATATGAAAGTCATAGCTCCATTAAATGAAAAGTTATGGTCAAGGTTAAAGTTTTTCGGACAAACAGACCTTCAGATAGACAGACAGACATACAGACGGACACGATAAAACTATACTAGTCAAAATTTCTAAGTCCCCGGGCAAGTTTTTGCTTTACACAGCTCTTATATTGAATTATTTTAACAGTATAATTTAATAAGTTTTCGGGATGAAAAAGTAGCAATACAATTTTTTCTCACTAAATTTATTTTATTGAAGCACTTTATCACAGTATGCAGAAATGATAAGGCACTCTACAATTAAAAATTCACAACGTTAGATACTGCAATATCCTCCATTCAAACTAATTCACAGAAAGAGTTTACACTATTTAAGAAAAATTCTTTTTATTGAATGTTTTTCCATGTGGAGACTAGGTCGTTCTGTAGTTCCGCTAGATTCTGCTGCTGGAAAAGCTGTCTCACACACCCGTCTATCTTCTTCCATACATGTAAGTTAGGGTTGATATTAGGATGACAAGGGGGCCTACCGAAGGTGCCTGTGTCTTGCTAACAAAAGCTAAATAATGTCTTATTACATGTGTACCCCACTCCTCTTGTTTGACATTGAGGAGGGCACTTCCGGTTCCGGTTCCATTTATTTTTCCGGATAAACTCTAGGATGATTTTGTTGTGTTTGTTGAAAATCTAGCGATTTCTAATGATTAAAAGGAATTCAGGTATGCTTTGTAGGTTTTTCGGGCGATAATTATAAAGGTTTTAAGTAAAAAAAAAAGTCATACAGTGAAAGAAAACAGAACTCTCGTCAACTACGACCAGCTTGGGCCATTTCAGCTTCACTTTCACATTGTTGTGTGGACATACACCGCATTTTAATCAAACTTTTTTCTGTTTTTCTTTATCAATTAAAGATGGAGAACACATGGAAGTAAAAAATATGAAGAATACACCCGAAAAACATATGGAACTCGAACATCATGCTTTTTAACAACAAGAGGCCCAGGGGCCACATCGCTCACCTGAGTAAAAGACCTTTACTTGCAAGAATTATGCATGTAGATGTTAGAGTATGGACTTCCTCTTTCTATTCATTTACTGTAATTGGGCTTGATCTAAGCATAAAATTGCTAAGAATGGTTTTCTTTTCAAGCAGTGCTTAATGCCTATCTCATTAACAATTTAGTCATAAAGAGGTCAATCTCAGTATTTCTGCAGAATATAGCACTTGAACTATCAACTCTGAAGTGTAATATGCTTTTATTGAATAAAAACATATCTTTCCTTTTAGGGGGTGTAACATTAGTTATGATACTTATAATAAAAACAGAAAATGTGAATAAGATTTAACATTTATTTCTTTACAAAACTGAACAAATTTGTTGAAAAATTATCTGACAACATTAGTAGATAATATAATAAAAACTAAAAAGCATTAATAAAAATCAACTATCTAAATTTTCTAAGACTTCAATATAAATGTATGCACAAAGTATCAAATATGCATTATATAGCAACAATTTTGTGACAGAAATGCAAAACTTCTTGACATTACATCTAAACATAGATGCTTTGTAAACATATCAAACATTTGTTTAGAGGAAAGTTGAATACATCAAAGTCATTCATTTGAAAGATATGAAATACACTGTATATTCATTTTTAAGTTCACTTAATAGTAAATCTTTCCTATAAATAACGAAAGCGAAAATTTGAAAGATTGCAACTGAAGTGAATAATTATATGATGATCAACAGACTCTGACTTTGAATATCAACTACTATATTAAAAGAATGTTTCATAAGTAACATTTAATTAGTCTAAGAGTACCTGCAGGAATCAGATTACCTAAACTTGATGGTAATATTCCAAAATGGAATGATTAAGACTGTTTTTGCAATCAATAATTTTGAATTTAAAGACCAGTCATGAGAAATTATAGTGATCCACCTTTTCCTCTCTTTTATAAGAAAAATTGTAGTGTTATAAAGAGGTAGGTTTACCTCCCTTTACGGGCTGGCCATTGACCCCCTCTTTTCATACTTACCTGGGTATAAGTGTTTAATATATAGTCGATTCTCATTAGATTATAATATAATGGTGGTCACATATTAAATATCTCAATGCTGGAGAAAATAAAACATCAATTAATATGGAGTTAACTGAAATCAGCAATATACTAGTAACTTATAATGAGTTGTCAGTTTCTCTCTGATTATGCAGGTTACTTCCCTTTTCTACACAGGTAACATAAGCTAGTAAAAGTAAATGTTTAAAGCAATTTCTGAATGTTTTGAAATACAAAAATACAATAAACTTAACATTTTAAGTCAAAAAAATCAAAAAGATAAATAATCAAGTCAAAATATTTCAACACAAAGTTTGATATATTCCATGAACATTATTTAAAAACAAAATGAATCAAATGATATATATAAAATCTCTGAGCTGTGCTTTCAAAATGTATCAAATTCTAATTCAGCTACAAATCTAAATAAAATAAAAATAAATAAGTATGCTGGATGGTCGTCAGCATTAAACTAATTTCTGAGAGCTTTATAAAAAAAATCATAGATAATGGCTTATAAATATAGTATGTGAACATTTGCAAGTATTTCATTTTCAGGTGCATCTATTGGTTAATTTGTTGACCACCCAGCCTGTTTAAAGCCTCAGCAATTATGATATCTACAATACTGCATGAGATTGATTATAAAGTAATTACATAAACACTTGAATTATATGTATGATAAGAATATTGACATGCACTGCAATTGTTATTACATTTGCTCCGAAAAAATATATTAATTCATGTACCGGTACACTGTAAAAGTTTATATTTTCTTGTACTCCAGTATTGTTCTGCAGGGAATAAATGACACAATTTAGACACAGTAGAGTACTGACATTAATAAACTTATATTTATATTTATATAAACAATATTTAATTCTATACAGCAATTTTTTCATGA
>NW_026935111.1:0-62942 GCF_032062105.1 Saccostrea cuccullata | reverse complement strand
ACGTATAGTGCCGCCCCGATTTTAATCCTGGTTCATGTTATTATTATTCTTGCATGGCAAACAAACATTATTATTTTAAAATATGGCTTAACATGAAAAAAATTATTTTATCTCAACTTATACAATACTGTATATAAAATAAGTACCCGCTGTAGTACTAGTACTCCAGTCCCGAATGAGGACAAATCGATCTTGCAAATTTAATAATAATGTCAATCCCTTTAAGGTCAAGAAGTATGCAAGGAGTAATGGGCGCAATGTTATATTTTAATAGCAAATTTTAAGTTAATCAAACAGTCTTATATTTTTAACTTTTAATTAAAGGAGGGATTTGTTCCTGGTCGCCATTAAGGAAAATACATGGATTTAGCATTTACTTCCAATGATAAATGAAAATTCTTTTTTATCAAAAATCACAACCACTGATTAACCCGTCCGGAAATTCAACCTCATATCCTAGCGGTGCTTGTAGCCCACAGGTGCTTGTGGACAAGACCCCCCCCCCTCCCCACCCCCAAATATACACCCCGGGCAGCCACGTAGCACCGATTTTGAAAGGGGAAGGCAGAGAAATATTTATTTACCTAACTGAATAAGTTTACAAGCAAAAAAGGGGGTTCCCAAAGTCGAAAATCCAATTTCGTGGGAGGGGGAGGGGGGTTAGAGGCCAACTTTTTTTCAAAACCAACTTCTTTCAGTACCAATTTTTTTTTACATTTTCCTTATATCACATACAGTGGGGGGGGGGGGGCAACCAGCCTTTCAAGGTACATTTATCAATAGTATAAGTAAGGTTGGGGGGAAAAGTGAGGGGGCAGCCCCCCGCCCCCCTGTTGCTACGTGCGGGGCGGGTCCAGAGATATATATATTATTATAACAGTAACTTGATCCGAAGGGTCGTATCACGTCGAGTTGACAGGCGCGGATCATCAGATCTAACGAGACGCGAAGCGTCTTTTTTTATCTTATGATCCGCGCCTGTAAACGAGACGTGATACGGCTCTTCGGATCAAGTTACTGTTATAATGATAAATTTATTATATACCCCCTCATAACTAGCAAAATATAGCAAAAGAAAACTTCAGAAATCAATTGCATGACATTTATCCATAAAACAAAGCATAATAACAAGGGATTTTTAACGCGCAAGAAAAATAACGTCATATTTCTGCGTACTACGTCATCAGTTCAGAGAGTGGTGATATGGATTCTGAAAACAACATGTTGGTGATCCGGAAAATCGGTTCACGACGTCACGTGATAGCGTAAATTCAACAGTAAAATTGGGTGATACACATTAGGTATATAATAAACTTTTATTATTAATCTTTTTGCCATAAATTTATCTTCTTGTGGTGGTTTTTACCTATATTTAATTATATGTGTATGCAATTATATGTATTTATGTATATGTGCCTTATTTTATTCATATTTCCCTCTATTTGTCATTACTTGTTGTTTAGAGTCATTCCCCTTTGTTAATAACCCGTTCGGGTTGGGCGCGCCCGGGTCTATAGTACCCGGCCGGGGTTTACTATTATTATATGCTATGTATATTGTGTAATCAGAGAGTCTACATTATCATTAATTACTTATCAGACGTATTTTCGGGGACTGGGGCTAAATTTCTACAATGGTAATTATTGCATTCTTGGATTTTATTATACAGTTATTGACTGGGTATGAGGGCAACATATGATTTGTTGGACCTGAAGGTGAAAATGTTGCCCGAGGCCGCAGGCCAAGGGCAACATTTTCATCTTCAGGTCCAACAAATCATATGTTGTCCGAATCCCAGTCTATAACTGTTTTGTTCTACCCTTCACTGCTCACTTAAGATTGATCAATTTTATCAATACACGCTTTACTATCAATTATTTTATATGGAAAATTATGGCTTCTTCAGTAAATATAAAACATCAAGCTGAGAAAGAACAAAATCAATTATAAATCTATTATATCACAAAAATTATTTATCACAAAACATACTCTTCCCTTCTACCTTACCTTGCTGTTAGCAACAACTCTTTTAAAATAGCTCCTAACTTCGGCTATTTTCGCGTCGCCGATATTGAACGATGATTATTAATTGTGACGTAACAGACAAGTGACGTTGCGGTCTAACAATTCTTATGTAAGACCGGTCAATAGTGAAATTGTTAGACCGACGTAATAAACATTTCTTTTGTTGGACTTTTTATTAGTAATAAATATATAGAAGGATATTTATAAGGGTATAACAAATGATATTGTTTCATATCTTTTACGTTTGTTTGTAAATTGTAAATATTGCAACAGAATATAGTAATTCTTTAAACACTGAAATTCTTGTCATTCTTTTATCCTTTGAACTCGGACTTATGTACGGGACTAACCCCTAGACAGTCCCGTTACATAGATATTTTTGGGGGCTCGTTCCGAGGATAAAAGAATATTTTGGTGTTTTATCTTGGATTTTTACGCGTCGATTGACGCTGTGTATTTATTTACATACAATGTCTTTTTGGGGAGGGTTTCTCGCAATTTTGCGATTTTTCATTCCAAGTTTTCTTCGTGTTACTTGTAAATCGGATGAACAATCCTCTAAATCTGGAGGAAATTCTAAAATAGGATGTAATGAAACTGCTAAAGTTTCCGACAATGCGAAAGTGAAAAATGTTAGATCCACGCACTTACTTGACGAAGATTCTGCATACGACACGCTTGTTTCATCTTTTTCTCCGTCATTGTCGATGGAACGTGGATATAAATCAGATAATTCTGATTCCAAAATAAACTCTGATACTGAGTGTCCCCGAAATTCATCGTATTTCTCACCTAATCAATCAGAAAACAGATGTTTTTCACCGATGTATAGACAAAATACAGACGAATCCATAGATCACGTGACGTCGTACACAAAGAGTATGAAAAGCCATTCCGATGCTAACTTTATGCGAACGAAAGCTAGCACACTGCGTGATTCTTACGCAAATAAATATGGCAGAGATAAACTTAATGTTTGTAAAACACCTCAGGTTAATTTTGAGAAAGAACAAAGTGTTTTTAATAATTATGGAAACCAGTCTGAGTCTAAAAGAAACAATCGTTTTAGAAAATACAAAGAACCGGACGTGTACAACGCAGAGAATACAGAATGGCCCGATTATTTATGCCATTTCGAGGAAGTTGCAATGTGGAACGAGTGGACAGATGCTGAGAAAGCTACACAGTTAGCTATGAGTTTGAGAGGTCGAGCGCAAAGAGTTTTTAGTGAGCTCTCGTATAGGGAACTAGGCAACTATGTCGAGTTAAAATGCGCGCTAACTCAGCGATTTTCTCCACCTGAGCGTGAAACGGCATACAGGTGCGAGTTTCGTAATAGAAAACGGAAACCAGGTGAAACAGTGTCCGAATATGGATACTCGTTAAGGCGACTAGCTGGTCGCGCTTTCCCTACATTTCCTTCAGATATGCGTGAAAGTCTTACTGTTGAACAGTTTGTCGCTGGTTTAGGTTGTCACGAACTAAAACGCTACGTGCAGTTTACTCATCCTAAAACGCTAGATCGCGCTATTTCTCTGGCACTCGAATTTGAGTCGTTTGAAGGGTCACAAGACACCCCACGGAAACCGCAGGACATTGAGAAACCACATGTTGGTTATGCACGCGCTGTTCTTCCGCCCACGGATAAAAATGACAATAGTCATGTAAATCTTGAAAAACTAGAAGAATCTATTCAACACATGATTCAGAAAACACTGAAGTCTTTGGAAATTAAAGGACACAATGGTCCTTACGAGAAAAGACCTAATGGTCGTAATGGGCCTCGAGAAATAGTTTGTTACGCTTGTAATGAAACTGGCCATATAAGTTCAAAATGTCCAAAGAAAAACTCAAAGCCGAAAAATAAAAGGGGAACCCATAATGACTCTAGTCATTTAAACGAAAATGGGCTGAGCCCACGGCCGTAAGCCCAGCCCCTGAAAAACCCAGTCATGAAAATAGGCCAAAACAAGACATGAAAGCTCGTTTGTCCAGTATTTCCAGAAGTTGTTGGTTTGTCAAAGCAAAACTTTGTAATAAAGAAATTAATTTTCTTGTCGATACGGGGTCCAGTTGGAGTCTAATATCAAATGAAATTTTTGATTCATTGCTTGGAAACAAAGATCTAGATGATCTACAGACTAAATTAACTACTGCCGATGGAGATTTGCTCTCGGTGAAGGGTAAAACCGATATAGACTTATGTATTAATGGGAAGGAATTTTTGACAACTGTTGTTGTTGCTCAACTTGGAGATTTGTCCGGTATACTCGGACTTGATTTTCTTTCAAAATATGAAGCTATAATGGACATGAATGCTGGACGTCTACGTTCACCATTCTTTGGTGAGATTGGTCTAGTAAAAGAGGACAAATTACAGAGTACATGCGCACGCATTTATGTTACAGAGACAATTAGCATACCAGCGAAAAGCGAGATGTTTTTGAAAGGAAGCACAGACTGTGGATTTCCACATGGTGTGGACGGATTGATAGAACCACTCTCTAATAGTAAAGGAATTTTACTGCCAAAATCGGTCGTCAAAGTACAAGATAACAAAGTGCTCTTCTCAGTCCTAAATCCTACAAAAGAGGCAGTGATACTTAAAAGAAACGCTACAGTGGCATCCGTACAAACAATTGATTCTGTCACTGAATTCGACAGCAAAAAAGTCACAGAGAGCCGTCCAGTGGACACAAACTTGCCTAACTTACCAGACTATTTGCAGTCCCTGGTCAACAACAGCTCGAGTAACTTAACTGAACAGCAACGCCAGCTGTTAAGCGACACCTTAGCACGTTATGCTGACGTTTTTATGGGATCAAATACCCCATTAGGGCGTACAGATCTTGTGAAACACACAATAAATACTGACAGCGCTAAGCCAATCAAGTTACCACCAAGACGTCTCCCTATGCACCAAAAAGCTATAGCAGATCAAGAAATAGACAAAATGCTTGAAGCTGATATAATAGAACCAAGCAGTTCACCTTGGGCTGCGCGAATAGTTTTAGTGAAGAAACGGGATGGAACTACACGATTCTGTGTAGATTATCGGAAGCTAAATAACATAACGATTAAGGATGCCTATCCCCTACCACGAATCAACGAATCACTAGACACACTCTCCGGCGCTAAATTCTTCTGTACCCTCGATCTTGCTAGTGGCTATTGGCAAGTCGCTATGGACGAATCCGATAAAACCAAGACAGCATTCGCAACCCACAGGGGTCTTTTCCAGTTTAATGTGTTACCGTTTGGTTTATCTAATAGCCCTGCGACATTTGAACGCTTAATGGAAGCCGTTCTATCTGGCCTACAATGGGAGAAATGTCTAGTTTATCTAGACGACATCATAACATTTGGTGCCACGTTCGAAGAAACTCTAGAGAACCTGACTGTCATCTTTGACAGACTTCGTACAGCAAATCTTAAACTAAAACCGAAGAAATGCGCCTTGTTTCAAGAACAAGTAGAATTTCTGGGTCATACTGTATCCCAAGAAGGTATTAGATGTAACCCCAACAAGATATCAGCTGTAAGGAATTGGCCCGTACCAACTTCCGTTTCAGAAGTACGCAGCTTTATAGGACTCGCATCCTATTATCGCAGGTTTATAAACAATTTTTCGAATGTCGCATACCCGCTAACCCGCTTGACACAAAAGAACAGAAAGTTTGAATGGTCAGAGGAATGTGAAAATGCTTTTGATACCTTAAAGCATCTCCTTACAACTGCACCAGTATTATCGTACCCATCACCAACAGACGAATTTATATTGGATACTGATGCTAGCGCATATGGAGTCGGAGCTGTGCTCTCACAGATGCAAAATGGCGAGGAAGTAGTAATTGCTTATGGTAGCAAGACACTATCCAGATCCCAAATGGGATATTGCACCACGTATCGAGGATTAATAGCAGTCGTAACCTTTGTCAAACAATTCCGACACTATCTATATGGTAGACCCTTTTTATTAAGAACAGACCATTCTTCGTTGATCTGGTTGAAGAATTTTAAGGAGCCAGAAGGTTTACTTGCACGCTGGATATCTCTCTTGGAAACCTACGACTTCAAAATTGAACACAGAAAAGGAAGTCTTCATGGCAATGCAGATGGCTTGTCTAGGAAACCAAGGAAACGTTGCAAAAGAGAAGGATGCAACCAATGTTCATCTGGAGAATGCTCAGTCAATGCTTTGAGCTCAGCAGCTATTCAAGATTCAGACATTACCAAGACTAGTAGACCTGAATCCAATTGGGTAGAACAATGGAGTCCTCAGTACTTACAAGAACAACAGGACAAAGACATGGCAATATCAAAGGTTAAACAGCTTATCATTAATCGGAGAGAGCGTCCGAAACTAAATGATCCTCTGCCAACAGTTATCACCTTGCTTCGCCAGTGGCAGCGACTAAAAGTGGAGAACCATATACTCTACCGAGTATGGGAAGAAAATGAAAACGAAAGTCGTCTCCAGTTAGTTGCCCCAAAGTCTATTAGGAGAGAAATTATGCAACATTTGCATAACAGTAAGACGTCGGGACATCTTGGACGCGAGAGAACTCTACATTCTATCAGAAATCGTTTTTATTGGCCAGGAATGACTGATGATGTTGCACGCTGGTGTCAAACTTGTCAACCTTGTTCAAAGAAAAAGCCAGGCCCTGGACAAGGGAAGTCTCCAATGCAACACCATGAAGTATTTGGTCCTATGGAATGTCTTGCCATCGACATCTTAGGTCCCCTACCATTAACTAGAGAAGGAAAACAATACATTATGGTTGTTGGCGATTATTTTTCCAAATGGAAAGAGGCATTTGCATTAGAAGATCATACAGCACAGACGGTTGCAGATAAACTTGTAACGGAAGTAATATGCCGCTTAGGCATACCATTTAGAATTCATACCGACCAAGGCCGTGAATTCGAATCAGCTCTGTTTGCTGAGTTGTGCTCTCTCTTGGAGATAATAAAATCCCGTACCACACCATATCACCCTCAATCCGACGGTATGGTAGAGAGATTCAACCGCACACTCCAGCAAATTTTATCCATCTTTGTCAATGAGAACAGATCTAACTGGGATGACCACTTGCCATATTTAATGATGGCCTATCGTGCCACGGTTCACGAGAGTACAAAATGCACTCCCAATCTGGTCATGTTAGGGAGAGAAATCAATTTGCCCATAGATGTTATAGCTGGTACAACTCCTACAAATACACCAGAGATTGGCTGCTATCATTCTTACATAGAATGGATTCGCAATACCATGGAAATGACATATGGAATTGTTCATGAAAACTTGCGATCAAGTTTTAAGAAACAGAAACGATACCACGATGTTAGACTGAAGCCACGAGAGTTTGCAATAGACGATCTGGTATGGAGATGGTACCCACCAAAAGCAAACCAAAAATTGGGATCCGGTTGGACAGGACCCTACAGGGTTGTTCGGAAATTCTCAGACATAACCTATGAGATAAAACATGAAACAACAGGAAAAACAGTTGTGGTCCATGTTGATCATCTGAAGCAACTTCACGGTGACGGAATTGCAGAGAATCAATATGATTCTGACAATGACCAAGACGAATCTTGTCTATACGAAGAAAATTCAGATTCCGAATATGATACTATGAGCGATCGGGAGGAAATCGAGCCTTTGGCTTGCAAATCGCCAGATCTGGATGCGGTTCAATCCAGACGCGCTGATGCTTTCTCGCGGAAAGGAAGGCTCATAAAACCCGTTTCTCGATATTCTCCTTAGAAAAATAAATAAGATAAATATATTTCTTGGGGTGGTGTTTATGTTATTTGTTTGTTTTAATGAAGTATAATCCTATGGAAGACCCAATTTTATGTCTGTTGAGGACATGATGACATGTAGTACATGGTATAAATTCCTAAGGTTGGAATTGGGTAGAATTGTTTTGTGTACACCATGGGTTTAGCTTTCGGTGTCTTATCTACCAGGTGTTATTTCCCATGAGAGAATAGTGATTCTCTGAGTGATGTGATGGGATGTGTACTTGTTGTGTCGGAGAAATGACAGTTGTCATTGTTGTATAATTGGGCGGGGATAGGTTATACAGTCTATTTATTTTCCTTTCCAACTCTTTGCTGTTATAATGCAAGTTTTATTAGTAAAAAGAAAGTATTCATACAGTTCTTTAATGATAAACAAATTGTATTTCAGGCTACAGATTTTCTTGAACTATTCGCGGATCTGAGTGAAGTCAATGCTGTCCTTGGACAGTGCCAGACCGACTATATTGAAGTCCTATACGATCCTTCAGGAATGATCTGCCCCGTGCTAGGATGCAGAGGAACGAAGTTTCCTTCCAAATCAAAATTCTCCAGACACTGGGAGGAGAGACACAAACTATCTGTCACCAAATTTATATGTTCTGTTAATGGGTGTAGCGCGGAGTGTAGACGGAAATCAGACATGCGAACTCACATTCGTCGAGCACATGAGAGCAATCCAGACCGAGTGGAGTTTATACTCACTAAGTGTGAGATGATTCACAGGGAGAACAAGGGTTATTTAGACCCAGGTCTATATGTATTCAGAGGCGGATGCCTGAGAGAAACTACTGACCTAGTAGTGACCCAGGAACAGGAGAAGTCCACTACAGATGATGGAATAACGCCGGTGGATGTGGAGAGTAGATGTTCTACTCAGACTGAGCCCACTGCACCAACAACCGACCTTAAGGAAGAAGAGCTGGAGACCAGCAGCAAGAAGAGAAGGCTTACTCTACAGGAGTACAGGGACAGGGAGGTCCCAGATCACCGGTCTACAGGGACCCAAACAACATGGGTGAACCTACCCAGCCTCGACCTACCGAACCTCCCAGAGGCAGGTGATTCAGAGGAATTGCAGTCGTGCCTCATGTGGCTGTGCAACAGCATGGACGTAGTAGGACGAGCGAGAGCACTGGTGAAAAAGAGGATAAAGGACGGTGAGCGAACGGAACTGGAGCGAGAGAGGGAAACGAGGCGTCAACTGGAGAAGAAGAACCGGGAATTAGAGAGCGAGATCAGGAAGTTGCGAGCGATGGACAAGCTGTTTGAGGAGTAAATGCGATTAACTGTGTAAATATGTGAAAGTTGTGGAATTGTTTATTTATCGTTTAAAAAGTGTGTTTATTACAGTACATGTAATTGATTGAATGTCTGCTATCTTAAAGTTTCTGAATGTTGATACCTAACAGGTGTATTCTAATTTTATAATAATTGAATTTTAATGTATGTTACTTTGAAGTAATACTTGTATTTATTAGCATACATGTGATTATATATATGTAGACTAATGTGTATTTTTATCCACATTAGGTCTTAAGGAAGGGGGAGTGTGGTGGTTTTTACCTATATTTAATTATATGTGTATGCAATTATATGTATTTATGTATATGTGCCTTATTTTATTCATATTTCCCTCTATTTGTCATTACTTGTTGTTTAGAGTTATTCCCCTTTGTTTATAACCCCTTCGGGTTGGGCGCGCCCGGGTCTACAGTACCCGGCCGGGGTTTACTATTACTATTGTTATGTATATTGTGTATTCAGTGCAGTCTACATTATTATCAATTATCGATCAGACGTATTTTTGGGGACTGGGGCTAAATTTCTATAATGGTAATTATTGCATTCTTGGATTTTATATGATATTGTTTCATATCTTTTACGTTTGTTTGTAAATTGTAAATATTGCAACAGAATATAGTATTCTTTAAAACACTGAAATTCTTGTCATTCTTTTATCCTTTGAACTCGGACTTATGTACGGGACTAACCCCTAGACAGTCCCGTTACATTCTAATAGACATTTAAATGTATTCCACGTGAAAATAAAAAAAAATAACGTAAAACTTTTACACCTGCGGCATTATAAAATGTACAAATATACCGCGGGTATGATTTGTTAAAACGTTAATTTCTACATTATTTTTTTTTATTTTTTTTTTTATGAAAAAAGATTAATAAAAATAATGGGGGTCTGTTCACAAACACTGCAAGCAATATGCTTCATGCATCAGCAAACCTTAGATCTGACCCTGTAAAATGTTATTGTTAATCTCTGTACAGTAGTACAGTGTACCAGGGACCTATATACTAAATAATATAGTATAATAATACCTAGTATATAGGTCCCTGAGTGTACATAATGTTTCAAACAACATGACCAAACCTTCTTTGTCTATATGTAACAGGGTTTCGATAGAAGAACAACTCCTGTGGCTCAGGTTCTCATATATAATTTATTAAAGATGTTTAATGCATTGTATAACAAGCAAAAGCCCTGAAAATATCAATAACAGATTATAAGTATTTAGAAAACAAATATATTGCATTTATAATACAATATTTACATTTGCAAATGTTTTCCTTTATATAACACTACTGAAAGGAATGTGTATCTATTTAAGAAATAAACAACGTTTTTCAGTGAACATGGCGTTATGAATAGCAATTGCTCTGCTGGCATATTCCATGATGCGCGCTAGCGCATCATGGAAAATATGCCAGCAGAGCTATTGCTATTCATAATGCCATGTTCACTGAATAATCGTTGTTTATTACTTATATTTGCATTCTTTGAGTTTTTCAAGAATATCAGAGGAAATCCTGACTTACATAAGGACGCAGCTTTTTGTCTTTAGTAATGAAAAACATACGGCTTTATAATCACTACACCTGATCAATGATCCTTTTCTCTAATAAATCACAAACAATTTATAAAGCATTTCCCTCTCAAACACAGTTATCTGGATACAAGCAGCGCCGTCATCACATTCTCTTAATTTTTGTTTTGATGCAGTTGTGACGTCATCGATCAACGTTATTGAAACCCTCTGACAAAAATCAATAATTTAGATCTATGATGAAAAATAAGAATGCTTTTATAATGATTATTACTCCAGAATGCTTTTCTTTGATTTTTTTTTAGTTTTTCTATTTTTTTTTAATAGCTGAAATCATTCTTGAAGTAGAATTTTTTTCTTTCTGAATGTTATTACCCAAGTGTGAAGAGTTATCGTTCTTTGTACAAATATACATGATACGAAAAAATATAAATGTAGCCGTTCTCTAAATTTTTAAAAAGTTTTATTATACAATTAAATACATTGACCAAAATTAAATTTTTAAAGATATGAATCAGCAATTTTAAATATTCTGAATTTCCTTTTTTTTTAAAGAATATTATTAAAAACTTATTTTTATTCCTCTCATGAAACATTTCATATATATACTTCTCAACACGATTAATAATTCTAGTAGAGATTGTTCTACACGAGTGTGATAGAGCTATTGCACTCATAGCAGAAGCAGTTGCGTCTCTAGTGCTATGAACGCAGTTGAAGCCTGCAGGTTCATTTAAGGAATGACTCTAATTCTTGGCCAAATTATCGAGTATAATATGGTTTGAGTCAGTTTACGCTTTATAATCCGCGAAGCGGATTATAAAAAGGCCAAATTATCGAGTATAATATGGTTTGGGTCAGTTTACGCTTTATAATCCGCTTGGCGGATTATAAACCATATTATACTCGATAATTTGGCCAAGAATTAGAATCATTCCTTATAATTTAATTTTAAAATAATTATTCAACTGGGGATGTAAAATTGTGTTGTTTTTATGAGTTCAAATTTACCGCGCAATAATACAACCGTAGTAACGGAAGTGATGGGAAGCGAGGGGAGGTAAAAACTTATGCATAGATCTAGCAGCCATGATGCTTGTTTGCATGAGGTAAGATCGAGTAACTGTTTGAAATTAAAGGTACATTCATTAAATCTGGAATTTTCCATGAATCCCAAGGACTGGAAATGAGGGGATTGATGGATACAGATGATTATGCTGGTTGTCAAGGGGGTGTGTCCCCTTACCAAACCAGATTATACAAAATGTTATGCGTTTCTTTTTGGAAATCAACCAATGAGAGGCAAGAATACAAGCAAAATTAAATTATAGTGGGAGAGAGCAGTGGATATGCAAATATAACTGTATAAATACAGGTATGGGGTCAAGAGGTCATAGATGTGCGTTTGGATAACCGTTTGACGTAATTTCTCAGTGACGTCATAAAGGGTCGACGCGCGATCAGTGGATTACAATACTTGCCGTTGGGTTTGAAAAATAATGCATTTCACACGTTAAAAGTCATAATCAGACAAATATAAAGTATGAATAAGTCACAAATGTAAATATAAGTAATAAGGTATCATTTTAAAACATCTATCGGGCTATAAATACGGGTTGGTACGAGATTAAATTCATCATAAAGCCCTTCGGGCTTCATGGAATTTAATCTCGTGACCAACCCGTATTTATATCCCGATATAGATGTTTAAAAATGATACCTTATTTCTTAATGAATATAGATACGATTTACTTTATAATAATAGATCATAAAAATATTACATGTTATACCATGTTATACTGAGTACTCAATGAATACATGTAAAAAGAAGAGTAATGCCCCTTACAACATCTACGTATTGAAAATAAGAAAATGAATCGAACAGAACTATTACAGTAGAATGAATAGTTCACAAATCTATTTACAATAATATATGCACACACAATTAATAGAAAATAATAGTAGGTATACCTGATTGTGGATCAGGGCTCAAAACAATGGGCCACCCGATAAATAATGGGTCTTGATATACTCTCCTATATTAAACAATAATTACACTCTATATACACTACTGCATTACTGATGTTTTATTCACATACTCAAAGAATTTATACTTTAAGCTTCAGGTAATAATGATAAAGTTGAACTCAGTATATCTTCTTAAAATTACATTAAAAATCAAAGACGATGAATTATCTGAAAATATAGAATTAGATTAGATAAAAGAAATAGAAGTCAACTTACAGTCTCTGTCCTGAGGTCTCGTCTCAAAATTATCAATATGCACTGATGTAAATATGTATGTCAATATGGTGACCAAAATATAGATCTAACTTTCTCAATAGTCTATCTCTGTCTAAAAGATCAAACAAAGAGATCGGCGGGAAAACGTCCCGAGCCAATCGCAAGCTTGGATATTAGAACTGACCAATAATATTAAATACCCTCAGGATAAGTAAAGACTTCTAGAACATAAGTAAAATTAAAAACCAAGTAGTGTTGTAATATTTTATTGCGGTGCGCGCAAAAACTCCGCGAATATCAGCTCTAAAAAAATAAAATAAAATACGCGTGAATATTAAGTAGCTGAAATAATTAAATAATATTCACATAATAAAATAAATAAAATATCACTCTATCACATATATTTTTCGAAAAATAAAATATTTATTTGAAGAAAAAAAAGACCAGTACTTTGTTCAGATCAAGAATATTCAGGCCATTGCTTCAGGATATGTAACTCAACGTGAATTTCCCTTGGTATTGACGCAGTTGTCCATCTTTGTATAGCGCCGTCTAACGATTATGCAAATTGGGGTCATTCCTTATATGGGCAACTTGACCCCGGCTTTTGTGTTGTGAAAAAAATGGCGACGGGTTAGAGAACAGAAAAATATGTCGGATTTATTACAACTCTATCGTGATTTCCCCCTGTTTCTACTGATCAGAGTTCTTCCATAACAATCTGCTACAATGTGATTTTTTAAAGAAACATTTTATTTTAATGGGGAAATCATTCAACAACTAAAAACCATGGGGTTGTTCCACAGAAGAAAGTGTCGGGTTGTTTTTTGTGTGTTGACCTTTTCAGCGATATTTTGTGATTTTATTCAGGGTAAGACAGATTATTGGTGTCTGGAAATTAGCATCATTTTAAATCGTCTTTTTTTTCTTAAGCTTTATTCAATATTTATGTCAATATAAAATGTGTAAACAAACGAGTAAATGTTTACATGTGCAATCAAACTGAATCAACAAGAATCAAAATCAAATGAGCTATATTTTATACAAGCATTATTAAGCCTAATTGATTTGTTTAATGACTAGAGATACATGACTGTTAAATAATTTATCGAATAAAATATGATAATACTATCATGGCTGTCAGGTCCAGCACAATACCCTGATAAAGTTATATAGCTTGATAAAGCTATATAGCTTTATCAAGCTATTTAAAATACCTTGATCAAGGTACTGTATGTAATGAAAATTCAAAAAAATTCTTTAAAAATTAATTACTGAAAGTCGAATTCTGAGTTTTTGTCAGTGTGTCTACTCGTGCATGAAAAACACTCTGGTATCAAAAAGAAAGCATAAAATAACGTCTCCTCACACGACACGTTTTTCTACTGATTTGTTTGTGTTTGAGTACTTTACATGCATGGGTGAATTTACTGACAAAAACTCAGAACTCGACTTTCAGTAATTAATTTTTAAAGAATTTTTTTGAATTTTCATTACATAAAATACCTTGATCAAGGTATTTTAAATACCTTGATAAAGCTATATAACTTTATCAAGCTATATACCTTTATCGGGGTATTGTGCTGGACCTGGCTGTAGCTGCACAACTGTAGCTCTCCAAAAAATTAAATTCACTGTCACAGACTGGAGAGCTACAGTGCCACACATTTTTTAAAAACTGAATATTTATTGTGTACAAAAAGTTGCGCTTATTTCTGGATTAATTCCTCCGAATTCTTACCAGAATCAAAAGAAAGATTAGTTTCAAAAAATTCCTTACTCGTCTACAAATAGTTAGAATGAGCTAACTGTGTCTCGGTACAAGCCCTCACCACAGTTAGAATATGTCCCTTATACTTGCAGTGTAGCAAATCGGAGCGGATCCGCTCCGAAACGATTTTGAAGAATATAAAAGGGTAACTATCAAATTAATCAAAACAAACCTTTTTAAGATTGCTTATGCCTTTTATTCCAGAAAATAATCCATCTAAAGACGAAAATCCATTTAATTTTCTCAACGTTTTTCTCTCCCTTCAAATTTACCTGCCATGTTTACATTCGGAACTCTCTAGATTGTTCGTAGTAAATGCACTAAGTTATATTAAGTACGTGTTATCGCCTATGTTTCTTTTGCTACATTAAGTATACACGGAAAGAATTCTATCGTTAAACCAGGTCCGTAGGACAATATCATTTTAACGATAGAACATTCTATCTAGTCTACAAAGTACTCTCGTGATTGACATCTGCCAGAAGCATGTTGGACCGAATTATCTTGCACTCAAAAATAAAATGCTCATATTCCTTCATTGTTTAATCAATTTTGAATTTTTTATATTTGCTATTTCAACCTCTAATATGGTGGTCAACGGGAAGAAACGTCTGCTAAATTCAGGCCAGTTGAAAACTATATCTATATTCTGAGATGACAGTTTGAAAACGCAGAAAAATAAATAAAGAAGCAGCACACTTTTTATGTGCACAATAACTTCAATAAGTATACAGTTTTTTCAGTGGGTAGCACTGTAGCTCTCCGGTCCGTCAATATAATTTTTCCGAGAGCTACAGTTCTTCTGCTTATACCGTATAATCACTGATTAACAGTCCCGGGTGCTAAGAAAATTGCGAAAACATGGAAAAGGGGACAGTTATTTTGGTATTCTCTTCCTAGAATTTAATTTCAAAGTTTAATTTCAAAAAATCTTTTGAAAAAAAAAAATAAATTCAAAGAAACACTAAAATATGTCTAACTTTACTTTAAGTGAAGATAATCCATCCATATTATGCTAAATGATTCATTTTCCACCAAGAAATTGGATTATAGAAAGTATTATTTTCACTTTCTTCAAATCTTGGCACTCAGGCAGACTTTTGATAGTTTTTCTAGATGATTTTAATCACTGTACAGGGGACCCTTATTTCCTGATAATTAAAAAAAGACCTAGAGGGGCACTTGTAGGGGCAGGGGTGGTTAATAGGGATTATACGGTAATACTAATTACTATAGACCGTTTCACAGTAACTTCAGTACTGCTCTTTTGCAGGGTAAAATGATGTGGTTTGGTAAAATTTGAGGTAAAAGTATTTGTTAAACAAATGTTAAAGATACTTATGTCATTTAAATATCTCTCTCTCTCTCAAAAAAAAAAAAAACTTTGTCGAATTTTTTTCCTTTCTTGCTACAAATTAAACTGTATGAAAAGTTGTCCGTTATCATTTAACAGGTAGTTCACCTAAGTTGACAGAAACCTAACAAAAATAAAATTCAAAATTCCTAAAATTGTAGCCACTGCTTATCATGACAATTTTTGCCATTCAATATTAAATTTCATTCATTACCTTTATTTTTAACTCACTGGAAAATGTCATCTTTTGAAAGCAATCTTCTTGGTTACAGTTAAAATATTAATAAAATTTACTGTTGTTGGTTATATAACTTATATGCGCCTTCACAGTATTTGAGTGACTGTATCTGAGGATATAAAAACATGCCTACATGTATATATCTGACACTGTTGACTGTCCTCTTTAAGAGATGAGAACTCCATCAATAAGCCTAAGATTTCAATCAGATGAACCATTTTTAAATGCATTCCATTTACATACAAGTAATGATTTCTGATTGTCTTTCATTGTTTTCATTGAACTTACGTCTGTCAGTTTGGAACTCTTTTATTTCTTATGATTACCAATATTGATTAAAACCAAAACAAAATCTTGCAAAATTTTACAAAAGTTCAAATGTAAATTAGAAAATGATCCTATTTTTAAGGAAAAGAGAGATCTATCAGAGTTGCATGAAATGCAGTCCATGATGCACTTGTAGAATAGGGAATCTATGCAGCTAATACATTGAAAAACTTTTTGTTGAAACCGCCATAATGTTTTGTCAGATATCTGTTACTATGTGTAAGCTGTGCTCTAACTTACATTTGTAGACCTAGTTGAATCCACACTTTTCAAAAGTTAATATGTCCCTAGGCCGTCATCTTTGAGGAAAGACCTATAGAATCCCCACAGTAGACTTTACTGTATAATGGTTTATTATAACTTTGTCATCTGACTGGAAATATATAAATTAATAATGATTGCCCCTACCCATATATGGAAAGAAAAAAATTTAAACACAGTGGATTATTGGAGCACACCTAAATGTTAAGTAGCATGATGAGGAGAAATGTCATTGCTTTCCCTTTTGACCTTTTACTTGACCCTGCAAAAAAGGAACTTAACTTTTTATTGCAAAGGTGTGGATTGGACTGTTGAATAATCCAGATTTTCATATAAATATCTACGTTTGTATATTTTCAGCAATACCAAGTTTCACAGAATTCACATTCCTATTAGAGCCGAGCGACCTTGTGGTGTCCAGGGGTGAAGGCGCTACGCTCCACTGCTCCGCCCAATCAGGTTCCACCTCACCCAAGGTCACGTGGGTCAAGGACGGGCAACCATTGGACCTTGATGCAAACAAGTAAATATTTTATATCATAAATATTTGGGAGGGTGGGTGTGTGTGTGTGGGGGGGGGTGGGGGGAGGGGTACTCCTACAAGTAAGAGCCTCGGTTAATGTCCCTTCGCTCCTTATATACCTCGGACTCTTACATCCGAAGGCCATTTTCTTCGAGCCGTTCCGCCTGAGATTTTGGGCGGAACGTATTATGCGTGAAATAAACTGTTAACAAGTAATTTTCAGGTACCTACGTGTTTGCATGGGGTATGAAAGCCACAAGAAATAATAAAATCCATTTTATTCAGAGTGCATTATTGTTAATTAATGAAAATTGTCATTATTCCAATTTGTCACCAGAAGTACTTTCGATTTGACTTCACATTAATTTTACGGATTGCTTGTCAGAAAACAAAATTTTCGTTGCATTACACTGGTTTCGTTTCGTCAGATTTTTCTGAATTCCATATCCGAATTGTAAACAGACGACTTGTTTCAATTTCTGCTTCGATTTAAAAAATAATGAATTTATTGCTAATACGAGAGGTTAACAGTGTTTAATGCATAAGTTTTATCGTAAATATTGAGTATTTTATTATTTCGTACCATTCGTTAATATACAAAGCCTTATTTCTTTATAAAATAATTTTTTTCCACTTGGGGTTTCAGCGGCGAGAATTTTTACAATGGATGCTAGAGGTTACGCGGCGCCAAGTCAAAAGTATCTCGCCGTAAACCTCTAGCATGCTGGAGTAGGGGGAGGGGGACAAAATCTGAAGTTGAATGTTCTGGTTCTTGCTTGTCTTAATTTTGAATTAATTTTAAATCTTAATTTTATATGTACAAGGGTTAAAACTGAATTTTACGAAAACATGATCCAGTTTGATTTGAGGCTTGCACTGTAACAGTTGAATAGTTCGTAGCAGAAGTGAAAGGGAATTATGGTTTGTGAAGAAAACAAGTCCTTCATTTCAATGCTTGTTTGTTGAATTTATTAATATCTAATTTCTTTGGCTGTTGAAGAAAAGAAAAATTAACTCATAAGGCTCATATGGATAATTAACTGAATCATGTTAATCATATGATATTAAATATGTGTACGTAAATTAAATAAATAACAGGAAATTGTTAGGTCTATGTAGTATGAGATAAATTTGTTAATAAGCCTGAGAAAATCTTGTATTTAAAAAAACAACAATACATGTCAAAATCTGTATCACACCCCATATCAACCCTTGACCAGTATCAGCCTTCTGGCTTCAGTCGTTGGGCTGATATTGGAGTCTCGGGTTGATATGGGGTGTGATACAGATTTTGACATGTATTATTCTCTATGTGTTTACTATAATTTCATTTATTTATGAATTTATAATCCGAGGTTTGGTATTGTGTGAGTGTACAGTGTTTTCAATAAGATTTTCAATAGAAGGAAAAATAGATGGAATAGCAGGAAACCAGTCTCGGCGAGGGGTCAAGGGGCCGCCTGGCCCCCACATACAGGGCAGAGCCCTGGTAGAAAATGGGGGAGAGAGAGGCCGAGAGAAAATCAGCATTTTTGACTCATTTTCTTACCTCTCAGGCTATTAAAAAAGTACCATTTTTTCACATTCCTGTCACTATCAATTAGCAAATTTTACCTTAAAAAGCCAATTAGAAAACATTTTTTACCTTTTCACAGATTTGTTTGGCAGTTTTTGACAGACTGAGTTTTTTTTTCTTCTGAAAACTAAGTGTCTATACAAACATATAGACAACTTTAGTATGAAATTCTAGTACAGACAATTGTCTGTGGTAGAATATTATACTGAAAATTCTACATATTTGTCCATTTCACATAAATTAGTCAGGTCTTTTATTCAAAATTCAAAAAAAAAAATATTTAGTTAAAAATGTAATTTTTTTAACACTTGGTGATGTATAGTACCCTCCAAAAATTGAAATATTCTGCAATCTTAGACGTTTCATAAATTTATTTTAAAACTTATTTACTTTGGCATTTTCATTTGGTACAGATTGTCAGAACAAAATAATTAAGAAACTGGAATTTGATACAAAATACTAGTACATTAAAACCTTCCCAAATGTGAAAATGATACTGTTCCTGTATTTCAAGATATCTTTACACGAATAAATGAGAATAAAATTTTACATTTTCAGTGTTGAGGAAATTCTGCAAGAATTTCTACATGTACGTCTGAGTCACGATCAAAATAATAAGACTTTTATTCGTAATTATTACGTCTTAGCTTAACACTTGAGATTTTCAGTTTGAGGAAATTCTGTAAGAATTCAACATTTTTCGTAAGGTCTTAAAATTATATTTATTTGCTGTTTTTTTCCACCGAGGAACCCCTCACTTGATATTAAGGCTGCCGCAAAATCAATTTTCAATCAAAATTATAAAACACAAAAATTTCTTTTTGGAAGGGACCATTCTTTATGCCTCTTAATGTATGTGATCTCAAACGCATGTGTTACAGCAGCAGCAGCACGTTTCTCCACGACTTCGCTCAAATATTCGTTGTTCGCGCCGCCATTGCATGACACGATCGATCTAATCAAACTTCCTTGAAAAAAGAGCGCACTCAAGGGAAGCTACTCTAAATCATGGAAATAGTTGCGATAAAATCTATGGATTTCACGTATCAGCCCCGGCAAAATCTTAATGACGGAAATTTCATAGCCGGCAAAATTTCTCGTACAGGCGGTTAATTTTGCCGGTTGCCGGCTCTTATTGAAAACACTGAGTGTATATATTCTTGAGACAGACAGACAGACAAAGAGAGAGAGAGAGAGAAAGGAATCTGGGGGTCACCAAAGAGTTATCTGTAATTCCTGGTTAAAAAAAGAAGAAAACCTCTTAGGTTTATTTATCATGTTTCTAGAAGGGATGCTTATTTAAATCGTTTTGATCACCTTGATAAGACATTAACATCATTAAGCTAAAAAGATGATTAGTGATGTGTTCTCTGATCACAGCATGATGTTAAGAATTCTAATAACTTGAAAAAGTGACTGGAGGGGGGAGGGTATATACTTTTAAATTTTTTTTTTATTTTGTAGAATCTTAAGGAGATATTAATTAATCAAGAGCTGAATGATGTAAATTTTATACTTATTAAAGATCAAGGTTCTGTCTGGGAAGGGGGTTATATCAGGTTAACTTCACTTCCATTGGTGTTCAGCTGCAACAGTCATGAGTGACCTTTATACAACTTTTTGGATCCACATCACATAGATGTAAATATTTTGATCATTTCTTTCAACCACATATCCTGCATAGAACTTACTGAAGTAATTCATCTTCAGAGATAGATTTTTTTTCCAAATTTCTGAAAGATTAGGACTTCTGTGGGAACATATGCCAACTTTCAGTCGCAGATCAATATAACACCAACACATCTTAATCACAGTGATAGAGGGGCTGAAAAATTGTGTTGGGGGAGACATGAAAATATTTCCCAATTAGAAACAAAAATTTGACATGGCCGCCTCTATTTGACAGAAGCTTATCTCAGTAGATCCATGTGTCTGTGTTAAGTTCTATGGATGATGTTTTGATGTTCAGCCTCGAGATTAAAGGGCCTTTTTTGTCTTCAAATGTTATGTTGGGGAGGAAGAGCGTGTTGTCAGGGTCAAAAGAAGCTTAAGCCTTCTGCTTGTCAGGAAGAAATGTCAAAACATACAAAAGACCCAGAAGAAAATGAAGGAGAGAGAGGTAGAGAGATGAATGAGTGACTCACGCTATCAGACTTTGAGGTATTAATAGTAAACATGAAAGTCAATCTTGTAGACATAGCGAGCTCCCCGAAGCCGGGGATAATTATTTAATCAGGAAAAGATTTTCATTTAGATATCACGGATATATGAAATTATGATGGAGTATGTGTGTTTTTTATCTGAGACGGAGGGGGAGATGTTTTACATGGTTAATTTGAGGGATTCCTTTGTTGTGGGAATTAAGTCAGATCTTAGTTTACTGGGGGGAGATTATTGAGGAACAAGATTATATATTTTGTCTTATCTGCTGCTATAATCTCGTCTGATGTCAATACATTTTTATAAAATATTTCATGTACTTGTACATCTTCCACTTTGTAAGAAAATATTTTGATACTGCAATTTAGGAAATAGAATGAAGCATGGTGATTTGGAGAAGTATATACAATCGTAACCATAAATACAGGAAATGAGACAAGGGGGGGGGGGGGGGGGTAGTACACATTAAAGACTACACTATCCTTGATGAGAGCATTGTTAAGCTTTGTGAGGTACAATTTATCGTGATTTATAAACTGGCCAGTTATTGTAAGAAAAGGTTACTTATCAATATTTAACCTGACCAGCTATTTTAAGATTTAAACAGTTTCAGGGACATTGGTTGGAATTCATATTAGCTAGTAATTACGACTCTGATTGAACTGGGGTATATATGACCATATATCCAGATGATTGATTTAAAAAAAAATCAATTTCTGAAAGAGATTCATATTGACATAACAAACTTTTAAAAACCCAGCTATGGAGTTGCTTTGGTGTTTATAATTATAGTAACTGTAAACCAACATTTTTCACGACTTTAATTCACAATTTATGGGGGAAGGGGTAAACAAGTTTGTGACGATTAATTTTTTGATCTGTAGGTAATAGAATCAGACTTTGAATTGATCCATTCCAAAAATTTGAATCTACCCTACAATGCCTACATGTTATAACTTGGCTTCACTCACTGGCCAAGAGGGTTTGACAAGGAGAATATTTTATTAAAATGGTTTTACGCTGGAGTCAAATATATGTTGTTGCCTTGTTGGAGTATTTTTACTATCATCATAAGACATTGACCACAGCTTCTTAGATTTTAATAATTAGACACTTGTTTTCTTACAGAAATGTTTGGTCCAATGGGTCACTACATATCACGGATGTCCAGAACTCAGACAGGGGGCTCTACCAGTGTATGTCCAGTCTACCTAACCTAGGGACAATAGTCAGCAGAACCGCTAGTCTTAGGACAGCTTGTAAGTACTATATACAGGGTTATTTTTCCCCTTGTTATTTTCACCCTTTTACACTTGCTAACAATTTTGCCTGTTTTAAATTCGCCAAGTCATAGTTGCTGTTTAAGAAATTATACTTTGTTCTTTTGATTCGCACTGTTTTAAATTTGCCTACTTGAGACAAAGGCGAAAGGGCAAAAATTTCCATGTTTACAGAATATATACATGAGATTGAGGATAATAATGTGATTATACTATTTCAGCAAAGTGCCAACACTTTTTATTCAAACATCCACATAAGGAACACAAGTTTAAGATGCTGCATACAGGGAGATTTTTGCCCTATTTTATTTTCGCCTCTTTCACCCTACCCACAGTTGAGCAAATTTAAAACAGTGCAGACTTAAAGAACACAGTATAAAGTCTTAAACAGCATTGTGACTGGGCAAATTCAAAATGGGACAAAATTGTTGACAAAGTGTGAAAAGGCAAAAATAACACAGGACGAAAATAAAGTTAATATCCTGATTATCATATTAAAATTTTACAAATTTTCATATAGTAAAACTGTATTCCAAATTTATCAGTTATAGTAGCCTAGGTATACAGCAGAATGCATAGATCTCATGATTTTGTGAATTATAAAATTTAATTTAATATTGATTTATTTTGATTTGTAGATCTTTCAAGAAACTTCCTAATCCAGCCTCAGGATCTGACGATCTATCTCCAGGATGTCGCCATGTTTCAGTGTCGCGGCGACGGACTGCCCGCGCCAAATGTCACATGGTACAAAGACAACAGCGTGTTACGTGACGTCAAATCCAACATCCGGATTTATCCGGACGGGGTGTTGGAGATTAATCCTGTGGAGTTCGCGGACTTCGGAACGTACTACTGTCAGGTGGAGAACATAGAGAGGGGACGAAGCAGTCGTCTGGCCAAACTGGAACAGAACGGAAATATAGGTATGTCTAGTGATTCTTAAACAATGGGGGCTCAATATAAATGCGTCTAGCGATTATTAAACAATGGAGGCTAAATTTTTCATATAGGTACGACTAGCAATTCTTAAACAATATATTTAATGATAGTAAAGTCATAGAGGCTAGCTGTGATATAGATTCCACAGTGAAAGTGGATTTTTTTCTCTAAATTTCTTCATTAATTGTGTTTTTATTGTTTTCACAATTAATTGTTTTTCACTCTTTGTCTTAATTGTCTTCTTAATTAATTGTCAGTTGTCTTCTTCACAAGTTATTCTTTAATATACTTTATTGTTTTTTTTTATGTATATATGGTCTTTATGTTGATATTTCATACAGAGACATTTTTGTCCCCATTTTATTTTTGCCCCTTCCACCATTGTCACAAGTGACAAAATTCAAAACAGGGCAAATTCAAAGATCATAGAAACAATTTCTTACACAGAACTGTGACTGATCAAACTTAAAATGGGGTAAAATTGTTTTTTGCAATTTGTAAAAGGGCAAAAATGGCACTGGGCCATATATTATATTGTCTTCTACATTCATGTTGTGTATTGTCTGTGTTTTGTAGAATCTCTGAAGGAGGGCATGGCGCCGTCGTTTGTCATCACGCCCCTGGATACTCAGATACAGGAGGGGTCATCCACCGTTCTGTTCTGTGGGGCTAACGGGAGAGACCATCTCGGGAAGCAGCCGGTCATCACGTGGCTAAAGGACGGACTGACCATAGACTTCACGTAAATACACGAATACATCTAGTTCTTTTGTACCTTTAGTCAGTAGAATCCAGATACAGTAAAACATGCTTGATAAGAAGTGTCAGTATTGGCAATTTTGCTTTGTTATAAATGTCATTGATTATATCCATTAAATTTGAAATATGTTTAAAATCCAGTGGGAATAAAATTCTCTTCACTTCAAGCATCAATTTATTATCAGAGTGTTAACTATAAGCATGTTTTTCTGTAGGTATCCTTCAGATATGAGAAATCTTTTTGGCAGATTTAGCTATTCTATTTTAAAATTTTAATTGAGTATTGCATATTATTCATATTATTCAAAACAGCAATTAACAAAGTTTCGTCAATTATAGTAAGTAACATTATCTTCTAAATACTTTTCAATTGTATTTAAACATTTTAATTTCAAATAGCTAATAAAGCAGAGCATAATCTTGGGAAAGAAATTTTTTTCTTATACTTAGCTAGTTCTGCTTCCATCTGTTACTTTCTGTTTATTAATAAAAGGAAATTATTAAAACCTTTTTAAGCAATTAAGCTTAAGCTACTAATGATGCTGATCATGTCATTGTGATTTTAGATAAGGATTTTTCACACAAAAAATAAATGAAATAGATCTTATATTTTCAAAGTGGACACAAATAAGCACCCAAAATTATTTCACTTTGATTAAAACTACTATGATATCTGTAATATCTTAATAAGGAGCTTATTGTAATAAACTGTATGATATTAAGTAGAATGGTCTATATTTCAGGCTGACACAAGGCAGACTTCAGATGACAGGAGCCGGCAGTCTTCAGATTTTTAACGTCCAGAAATCAGATGCAGGGACGTACTCTTGTCGGCCCAGTAACATGGAGGACTCCATAGACTCGGAGGCCACACTGACTGTCCTAGGTAAAATAATCCAGCAGTATATTCTGCTACATTTTTTATTTCCAAGTCATCAACGAAAAATCTGTTGGTTACAAATGATTATAGTAAATTTTTATGATCATTACATGAAATGTCTATCATCTTGAGTTCATCTCTAGAATTTTAACAAAATGGAAGCATTTTATAAGCTGATGAGTTGATCTCTAGCATTTAGCATGTGTAACAATATGTCCATAGCTTCTTAAAAAACATCTTCACAGCAAGGACTTTATTTGTTCCGAAAAGAGAATTGTAATTCCCTTTCTGTTGAAATTGTGGGTACAGATCAATCACACAGAAAACATAGCAGTGTTGATGCAGGCTTTTCAAAGTGTTGCATTTCATTTTCTTTCAGATTTTTATTTCTTGTTTTATTTTTCAGTTCCACCCAAATTTCTGGTAAAGCCTGTAGATCGGCTGGCTGAGGAGAAGACGGACGCCATTTTTCGCTGTGAACTGGACGGTGCTCCTACCCCGGGAATCTATTGGACGAAGGACAGCAGCGCCATAGTAACCTCTGATTACGTCATTGAGGACGGGAGCGAGCTCAGGATTCTGGGATTGGTTCCGTCTGACGCTGGCTTCTATCAGTGTCATGGAAATAATGAGCTAGGGAGTATACAAGCTATAGCTCAGCTCGTGGTGTTACCAAATGGTAAGTTATAGATAGAAAGACTAACTCATATAAGGCTGAAAAAAATATTAATATGTTTGTTAATCCTGTAACATTTCCAAAAAAGAAGGGTTGGTAGGTCAAGAATTTTTTTCTCAACAAAAATAACCCAGCTTATTGTTTAAACAAACAAAAAAAAAGATCTTGGTTTCTACAGTACTTTGAATACTAAGAAGTAAAGTAAATCTGGGTATTATGCTAACCATCTTTGAATTATCTGTACATGAACTTTACCATTCCCTTCTATTTACAGGCCCTATTTCCTCGACAGACAGCTATCAGTTTTTTGGTCCGTACTCCAGTAACGGAGCAAATCTACCCAGGGAGCCATCCGATCTGTCAGCGGCCATCATATCTAAACGCTTCATCACGCTCCGCTGGACTCAGCCCAGTAATGGACAGGTGACCGGATACTCTGTCTTCTGGAAAGAACAGGGGTCAACAAGGTAGGGTCAAGGGTTAAAGGGTCAGGGATAAAAATAAAGTTATGCACGATGTATTGATTTAGTTGCTATGTCATTCAAAATATAATGTGTATGGAATCTTGAAAATCCTTTGATTCATCGCAATAGCCACAAAAAGGATATAATTTGTACCTTTAGATAATTATAATTAAATGTTATCAGATGAAACAGGATGATCTCTCAATACTGTATGTAAACTTTAAAAAGCGGGCTTCATATTTTTGTGGCTTTGGCTCAGACAACAATGCGCTAATTCATGAACACCGCTAAGAAATCATTTACATATACAATACACTTAACAGACATGTGTAGCACTAATTTATGATTACGCCAACAAATCCATACCCAGTGGTTATGCTTAATTTTGAATACACCAAATTATGTACACGTACAGTATTTTTATGTCCAAAAGATTTGCAAAGAGGTAAATTAATTTAGAACTAATAGAATATAAATGTACATTTTAGGTGCATTCAATCATAATGCTAGAAAATATACATGTATCAACCAAACAATTTTAATATATAACCTTGATAAAAATGAAAGACGTAAGAATTGGTTAATTTTAATTTCTCCAGAGAACGGATGCTGAACACGACTCACACTGAGGCCAATATCCCGAGATTGAAGCCAGACACGAGCTATGAGTTCCGAGTACGAACCGTAAACAACTACGGATTCAGCAGTAACTTCGCTCGTACTACAGTACGCACTGATAAAGATGGTGAGTGGGACAGTCTTAAATGAAATTAGGGAGTTTCTTGATGTGTACATTTTATTACATTACAGTTGCGGTACCCAACACCCCCTCTCCCATTACTCTAAGTATACATTTTATTACATTACAGTTGCTGTACCCAGCCCTGCGGTTGATGTGTCCGCAGTCCCTCAGTCTCCGAGCTCTATCCTCGTCTCCTGGAACCCTCCCCGTCAGCCCAAGGGACAAATCACCAAGTACCTGCTGATCTTCTCAGAGGCAGACAGCTCACACACGAGTCAGATCGAGGTCACAGACACCAAGAAGCTGCTGAGAGGTACGAATCTATAGTAATTAACTCTGGGGCAGTGAGCATTCAAATGAAATAGGGAGATGACAAACAGCAATCAATCTCAAACGTACTTTGAAATGACAAATTAGGAGCTTAGCAAATATCGGGACTGTAACAGCATCAGAGGTGGGAGCAGATGCCATGGAGGAGAAAGCATTGACCTGTCACACTTGCTTTATGATCGGTCTCATGATTGTGCGGTCATTTTGATTTTGTCAATATTCATGATCAGTGCGAGATAATCTTTGTATGTTATATAATAAATTGATGAATAGGAAATTTCATGATAACCTCTCCATCTTCTTTAGGGTTGATGGCCTTTAGGGAGTACACGTTCCACATCGTGGCTGTCAATGAGAATGGGGAGGGCATGAGTACCAGGGAAATCTCCGCCAAAACGTTCTCAGACAAACCTTCAGAGCCGCCACAGAATGCCACACTAGAGACGGCCAGTTCCACGGTACGTTTTGATATTTATACTGTGAAAACTGTCTGAGTATTATCTGATGTCTGGCTATCCATTTCATGGGGAATTCTGGAGTTCATTTTTATTCCCACTTTTACTTTTTTACATAGTCTTAACAATGTAGTATTTGACATTCTGTGTACTTCAACATAAAATTTGCCTTGCAGTGCAAGTCAAATTAGACAGGTTTCACTGTATTTTAAAAAACAAAGTTTCACTGTAGTAAACTATCTTAAAAACAGCAGGAATATCTTGAATTAAAGTGTTGTATTGATGTGTGTGTTTATACCTGTACTATTTATTTAGCTTATAAATACTCTGTTTTTTCCAGTCATTGATTGTGAGGTGGGATCCACCCCCCGCAGATCATCAGAACGGAATCATAACAGGATACAAAATCCGCTACAAGACGCGGGGGGCATCCAGGAACGGAGCTACAGTCACCACGGACGGAAACCGACGACTGTATGCTCTGACCAATCTGGAGAAAGATACGGAGTATCAGGTGCGGATCTCAGCGCTTACTGTGAACGGGAGCGGGCCGCTAACCCAGAAACTGTGGGCCACCACGTATAAAGACGACCTGGACGGTGAGTAGACAGACTTTTACCATGGGAACATGTCAACTCATAAGTTAAAGATTTAAAAGCTTTTTTGTATGTTTCAGATTGATTCTGTAAAATTTTTTACTAAATTTCATAAGTATAAAAGATAAAACTGTCATACCTAAAAGATATAATTTTAATTTGTTTGAATTGATTTCCTAATTTTTGAAATTATTTGTAACCATGTTTTATCACCACATTTCATAATTTCTATTAAACTCTAAACCAACAGTTATATATGTATTTGTCATCTTTTATTTATGATTCGTAAGTTTGAAATCAATTTCTAACAATTAATTTTTTGTGACTGAGGAAACATTTCTCTTCATATACCAAGTAAAATGATTTGTTTATGGCAATTTATATTCGTGATTTAAAGAAGTTTGCAGAACTCTTGGATATTTTTTCTCACTAAAATAATAGTAAATGTATACTGTATAGAATAATTGCTGTGTATAGATCACTGTACACAAAAGACAGATACTACTAGACATACATTTTATGCCATGTAAACTCTTTATTACTGTCTTGACAGAGTCTAAAGTCCCAGATGCCCCCCGCCGTGTCCACGTGACAACGGACGACACCTCTATACGTGTCTCCTGGTCTACCCCTCCCCCCGAGTCCAAGATCATGGTCAGGGGGTACATACTGGGCTGGGGGAAGGGCGTCCCTGACACCGAGAAGAGGCACTTCGGGCCGGAGACTCACGTCTTCACCATCAAAGATCTCTGTAAGTATACATATCATTACCATTACTTCTCAATAAATTAAATGACAGAATGATTTAATTTGATTACTAGTAATTGCGTATCTACAGTAAAACTCGTAGTATGAACACGGATAGTGCGAATTCATGGATAGAGCAAAGTTATTTTGTATCCCCAACTATACAAATTTAAGGAGTTCCTTATATGGATATAACGAATTATGGATATAGTGAAGGAATTTCACTGGTCCCAGTGACTTTGTTATAACAGAGTTTTACTGTGTTACATTAATATTTATGTTATGAACAACAGAAAATTATAATAAAATATTAAAGTATTTTGTTAAGTGGCATAATGAATCTGATTGTTTCATATTATCATGCAAGTTGAGGATGGATGAATGTGGTATTCAGGGCTAAACAGACAATTTTCTTCCAGCTACCTCTCCTATGATTGGGTCAGTAATATTAATATTTATGTGTACATAATTTTAGTGCCTTCGTCAGAGTATGTGATAACTGTCAAAGCTAAAAACAACAAAGGAGAGGGACCGCCCCGATACACCACTGCCACCACCACCAAAGAATCAGGTAAGATACCACATAAGATACCACCAAAGAATCAGGTAAGATACCACCTAAAATACCACCAAAGAATCAGGTAAGATACCACCTAAAATACCACCAAAGAATCAGGTAAGATACCACCTAAGATACCACATAACAGTGAGTTAACACTTAGAGTTAGAAAAGTAGATCATCTCTAGTTGCTCTACTGCTATCTTTGGAAAAAAAACAAGTAGAGGTGGGTTTTTCTTAATGGAGACCCTCTTTGACTGCAACATATATATCACTAGATAAACTTTGAGTTGTATTATTTTGAGTGTGTTGTGTTATTTTGAGTGTGTGGTATTACTTTGAATGTATTGTGTTCTTTTCCAGTGCATGAGTCAGTTCTACCCCTGATGCCACCAGTTGGCCTGAAGACACAAGTTTTATCTTCCACGACAATCGTCTTAATGTGGACCGACACCACACTGGGGGTCAATCAGATGGTTCAGGACACCCGCTACTACACAGTGAGGTATCGTGTGGCCACCAACGTGGAGAGTGAAAATAGCAGGTCAGTCTGTGTACAGATCATGTTGTAAGGTACTTCGTTGCCACCATCAGAATCAGAAAATTTTGTTTACAGTCAGATTTTTTTAAAACAAGTAACATAAACTCTGTAGAGCTTTTGACCTACGTGTAGAGTGAAAATAGTAGGTGAGCTTGTGTACAGATAATACTTTAAGGCATGGCATCCCCATGAAAGTAAAAAACAATTGGTACACATGTAGTAATTTACAGCTAGGGCTTTCAATAGAAATAGCTTGTACATTAACAGAATAAGGGGAAAGCTGGTGGAAATGATTTTGATTACAGATTATTTCTCAAATGAATATTTAGTTGGTAAAATCATGATAAAGCCAGGCAAAATTACCCATCACTGGCAAATTTTGGAAAATGACAGAGCTTTAACTGGCTTAGAAATACATGAACTGATGAAGGAGACATTGCCTCAAATCAAAATACAAGCAAAACATTGACTTCTCTAAGCCTTCATGAATTACTGTAACATTTAAGATACTGATACCAGAATTTTACCGACATTTATGGGTAACCATTTATATTTTAGATACCTGTACCAGAACTTTACAAACCCAAATGGGTTAGCGTTCTATTTTAGATACTGGTACCAGAACTTTACTGACATTAATGAGTTACCGTTTTATTTTAGATACTTGTACCAGAACTTTACCAACATTAATGAGTTGCCATTTTGTTTTAGATACTGGTACCAGAATTTTGCCAACATTTAATGGTTTACCGTTTTATTTTAGATACTGGTACCAGAACTTTACTGACCTTAATGGTTTACCGTTACATTTCAGATACTGGTACCAGAACTTTACTGACCTAAATGCCCATATAGACAGTCTGAAGCCAAACACCAGGTACGAGTTTGATGTCAAGGTCATCAAAGGTCGTCGACAGAGTCCCTGGAGCATGAAGGAAACCAACAGGACACAAGAAGCAGGTAAAACGCTGAATTTTTTAATCAACGGTTTTCACAAAAAAAATATTTTAGGATAGGCCCCCAAAAAATAATCAATAGTTTCTCAGGCACCGCCACATCAGTTCAAAAACGGCTGCATTGTTCAATTTTATTGACATATTGAAAAGAGAGATAACTCTTTAAAGCCTGCCTGCCACATTGAATTCTGATTTTTTTGGCATGAGAAACTATTGATTAATTTTTTGGGCCTTATAGTTGAATTTTTGGACATTTATATTATACATGTGCCTTAATTGACATATTTTGGGTCCTGCTGAATATTGTATCCTTATTTAGATACAGTGGAATTTCGTTATTAGGATGTTCATTTTGTCACTGTAAAATAACCTAATACCAAGGGCCATGTTATAAAAGGTGCTATCTTTAACAATGGGATTACATTGTAATATTTCATATTTTTAGCCCCAGGCTCTCCGCCACTAGATTTGACTCCAGTCCCCAAAGAAAATGACCCCCGAGCTGTGATCATGAACTGGCAACCCCCAGCCAAACCGAACGGACAAATCACAGGTAAGTCAAGGTCAGGTCATCAGGTGACATCAGAGGTCAAGGTCAGGTCATCAGGTGACCAGAAAAATTACAGGTAAATCATCATCAGGTTATAGGTATATCAACATCAGGAGTGAGATGACCGCAGATGTCAGTTGAGGAATTGTTTTTAAGTTTTGTGAGAGTTATTGGTTTGTAAATCACATTAAATTTTCACATGGCATATTTAATGAAACACGACTTATACAGATTGACCTGTGAAGTCTCTAAATGTTGAAAAATTAATTTAATGATAAGGGTTAATTTTCACATGGCATATTTAATGAAACACGACTTATACAGATTGACCTGTGAAGTCTCTAAATGTTGAAAAATTAATTTAATGATAAGGGTTATCAAATCATCAAAAGTGAATTAACAGGATCAACTTGATTTGTAGGATACCTGGTTTTCTATACGACGGATCCTAAACAAGAATTACGCGCGTGGGTGGTGGATGGAGTTCTGGAGGGGGACGAATTATCAGCGACGATAAAACGACTGACACCATCCACAACGTATTACTTCAAAGTACAGGCTCGGAACAGTAAAGGCTACGGACCGCTGTCTGAAACTGTCATCTACAAAACTCCCAAAGGTCAGTAAACAGACAACCAAGAGGTATTGGTGGGTCATTTGATACTTGAATAGCTTCAGGTAGGTCAAAAGAAAAACAGAAAAAAGTAAAAATCTCATTTAAACCCCAAGCTGGACTTATTTCAGCTGATTTTAGGAAATTATTTGAAAGTACATGTAGTTAGATCCTCATACATGAGATATCTTAAACAGTTAAAACATTTTATCTGAAGATTCATGTGTTGAATGTGGGAATTTAAGTTAACTACTTAATATTAGATCTCACAAAAGGGGGACAACCCTAATTGTGTACATCTACTGTTAAGACTTGATCATTTGAGATCTTTTGACCCATTCATATTATTTTTGACCTTTTCACATAATTTTTCACAAAATCCTTTAAGACCCAAACAAAATGATTGCATGGGTGAAAAGGCAAACTAGTGATGTCTTTTGTTTGTGTTGGGGTAGGGACATTAGGTTTGTTTTATGTAGATAAGACTGTATGCTTTTGTCTGGTTATGCACTGTTACAGCACGTGTACATGGTGATAGAATTTATTAAAAAGAAATTCATTATTTTTCATTTGATTTTGTTTATATATAACAATTATTGCAAAAAATGAATAGGTTGCCATATAATTGAAGGTGGTAGACATATATTAAAGGATTATATAGTTAACATGAAAAAAAAAAAGATTGAACTTTGAATCACACAAGAAATAGCTTGGATCTTGTAGAGATTGTTTATTTTTTTCTGTCAAAGAATTTGCTAAAGATTAAAATATCATTTACCTGATATTTCATGTAATGTGTCATTTTAATTTCATTAATATTTGACAGTGGTGTGAGAAAGATGTATACAATGTAAAAGAGATCCTCAAGAGTTCTCATATTCTATGTAGTTAAATATGGTTTTTCTTACAGATTTAAAATTCTTTTATGATAACTTTAAATTTTTCATACTATATTTTATTGAAATGTCATACATTTTATTATATGAATATGAAAACCACAATAGTATTTTTAAGATAAAGGAAATAAATGTATGTAGTCCCGGTATAAAAGAGAACATTGTGTGCTTGGTGAAGGGTACATTGGTCTTCCTCACAAAATATCTTTTATAAGTTATCTAAGATTTACTAAACCTTATATCTTTGTGTCATTGATTTTACAGTTAACCCTGATTATTAAATAAACATTTAGTTCCAGTTAAACGACCTTTAATTTCTCTAAGAAAATAAGATTGAACGAGGTGCTTGATAATCAATCAAAATTCAGGATCCTGAAAAATCTGGTTTGTGGGATGTAAGGCTATGGGTAAAAGTCGTACCAGTGAAATGTTATAGCCCTGAACTATAGTTTAGTGATGGTTATGTATATGGAGATCTTTTGTGAGGCGTTCCTGTACTGACACTGTTTACTAACCTTTGTAATGTTTGTGGCATGTTTTTAGCGGACGGCAGTGGTGGCGGTCAGATAAACCCCGAATATCCCCAACAGATCGACGGGAAAATCCCACCTCACAATAGTATACCACAGTCACCCAAACCAGAAGGTAAATATAGAACAGGAAAATCCCTCGCACAATAGTGTACCAGTCTCCCAAACCTGAAGATAAATATAGAACGGGAAAATCCCACCGCACAATAGTATACCACAGTCAGCTAAATCAGAAGGTAAATATAGAACTGGGAAATCCCACCTCACAATAGTATACCGCAGTCACCCAAACCAGAAGGTAAATATAGAACAGGAAAATCCAACCTCACAAAAGTATACCTCAGTCTCCCAAACCAGAAGGTAAATATAGAACAGGAAAATCCCACCTCACAATACTAAACCACAATCACCCAAACCAGAAGGTAAATATAGAACTGGAAAATCCCAACTCACAATAGTATACCACAGTCACCAAAAGCAGAAGGTAAATATAGAACGAGAAAATCCCACCTAACAATAGCATACTGCAGTTACCAAAACCAGAAGGTAAATATAGAACAGGAAAATCCCACCTCACAATAGTATACCACAGTCTCCCAAACCAGAAGGTAAATATAGAACAGGGAAATCCCACCGCACAATAGTATACCCCAGTCTCCCAAACCAGAAGGGACATATAGAACGGGAAAATCTTACCCGGCAATAGTATACCACAGTCTTCCTCAGCAGATAATGAAGGTAAATATTCCCACCTTACCTGGTTATAATTTTGGTAAGACCCAAGAATGCATGTTAAATAATAAGTAAGGGCTTAAATTATTTGGTGTTTGTCCAACTTTTGACATTTTTTTTAAGTAGAATGGTGATATACATTGGGCAAAATTACAAGACAGTAACTGTAGTCCTTTTCTTTTTAAAAGAAAGATTCGTTTGATATTCAGGCTTTTTGAAAAATTTCCTTTTAATATTAGTTTTTTTTTTCTTTTTTAAAGTTACCAAAATCGGAATGTCTTTCTGATTTTGTCTTTTTTTTTTTTTTTTTTTGAGTTAAAATAATTATGGTCAGGAATTAATAGACAAAAGAATAGTAAGGTATGGCAGTAAATATGTAAATTCTGAATTGTTAAATGTTATATCTTTGTACAGACAGTGGAAATAGTGACGGACGAAGGGGAAGTAACTCTGAAGGCGGGCTGCCTACGGGAATCATGAACATCATCATTGCGTCTGTCGTTGGGGCGACGTTCTGTATCATCATCATTGTTGTCGCCGTCATCTACTGCAAGAGACGTGACAATGAACAGAGACTAAAAAGACAGTATGTATTACAACAACCCAATGATACTCATCAGAGTTAAATATGCAAAGTTATTCACTTATTAGTCCCCTACCGGTGAAACCGGAGGGGACTATAGGTTTCCTCTGCGTCTGTCCGTCCGTCCGTCCGTCTGTCTGTCTGTCTCCGTCAGTCTGTCCCACTTGGTTTTTCACACTTTTTTTCTAAACGCTTTCAGATATTGAGCTGAATTTTGGTATGCGAGTGTATCTTAATGAGTTACAGATCAAGTTTGAATTTCGCTACGCTTCATTGATTTTTTAAAAAATTATGGCATTTTGAATATTTTTCATAATCGCTTAATTAAGATCGGGTTCGAACTGCGCAAACTTCCGATTGTCGACAAAAATATGAAGCGAGGAAAAGACGGTGGAGAAATGAGTTGAATTTTCGTCTTAATGTGGATTATTTTATTGGTTTTAAGGCATTTACAACTTGAAAATCTTTCAGTTTGACCTTGCACATGACTTTTGCATATTATAAAATGACATCCTAAAGAAAAAGGGGAACCCGGTAGGGGACATGTATTGCTTATGCAATACTCTCAGAATGCTTGTTGAAAGTGTGAAAATCTGAATTTCATTATTTTAAGATTTTTTTTTTCCATTGGATAAGAAATTGTCATGCTATTTGTAAATCATCAAATATGTTCAGGCTCTTCTTTGAATTCAAACATTATATTTGTCATGTAATTAAAAAGAAATTTTCAGTGCTTAACATTAGTTCATGAACTTTCTAACTTGTAAAACTTACTAATATCTTGCAGAGCTCAACAGAATCAGCAATCTCCACTGAAGGCTAAAGGTCAAGGTCGTGACCTTAAACCCCCTGACCTCTGGATCCATGACAACATGGAGATGAAGAACATAGACAAAGGTCAGAGAAGCGAGTCGACCTTGACAATGAGCACAACTCGCCGGAGTTCTAATGATTACAGATCGATGGATGATCTTCCACCTTACCATGAGGAGAGAAGTAAGACTTAAAATCAAAGTTAATTCAAGTGAAAATTTTATGTTTCTTGACAACAGGAACAGAGAATTCAAGTAATGGACAGAGATTACAAATAAAATTTGAACAATCTTTCAATTTGACTAAAGCATGTTAAAACATTATAAATTTTTCATTGTCTTGTTAACTAGATGAGATGTACTATCATCCACCATCTGATCACGAAGAACGGGAGAGGTTCCTGCCCCCCAGACAACCTAACCCCGGGATAATCCGCCCCAAGGCCACCAAACCTCTCATGATTTCTGTTGATGCTCAGCCACCACCCAGGGAACGTAAGAAAAAAAATATAGGACTATAGGATAGAAACAGTATCAAAAGTCTATTAAACAATGCTAATATAATGCTCTCTTTTCTAGCTATAGCCATGGTGACGGCTCTACCTAATGGAGCGTTGAACATGGACCGTGGAGAGGCGGGGATGTTATCACGGCCGGGATTTCCCCGGACCCAGTACAACATGCAGTACACCAGTGGAGGGGGACCCAGGGTCAATGCTGGGGATCTACCTCAACCCCCACCAAGTAAGTGTGAAGTGTGACCCCCTCTACCCCTCCAAGACCCTCAGATTGTCCCAGACAGCATACTCTGCCCACATTTTAGTAAAAACATCCCAAGTAATTGTTTGTAAACTTCCTCTTCTCTTATCTAGTCTGACCATAATAACCATAAACAGTAACTAGAGAGAAAGCCAAACTAAGACATGTTTAAGTAATACCTTGTGTTAGAGTGACAAATTTCCCAGGCCCCTTTCTTTAACCTCTTAAATACTTTCCAGAGCAAGAGAGCAGCCTCTTCTTAGGCCAAAAAAAATTAATAAATAGTTTCTCAGGCACCGCCGCATCAGTTCAAAAACGGCCGCATTGATCAATTTTATTGACATATTGAAAAGGGAAATAACTCGATTTTCTATTTTTCCAAGTTGAAAAAGAAAATCGAGTTATTCCCCTTTTCATAAATGCTAAGAAAGACGTTTTTATTAGAAAAACAATATATTTTCTAAATCTAAAGTATTTTATCAGTTAACTTTTAAATAAATGTTTGGAATTACATTATTTAATGTTGAATACATGTTATAACTAATTTTAGAGAACAAAACTTAAGAATTAGTAGATATTATCATTTAACTGCACAAATGACTTATAAAAAAGGTGCAAAACCTGTTTCAAAAAAAAGCCTGCCTGCTGCATTGAATTTTGAATTTTTTGGCCTGAGAAACAATTTATTAATTTTTTTTGGCCTTATACACTCATAAAAATGAAGATGCCCGCCCCTCAGACACACATACTGATTGTGGTCCTCCACTGTCCCACTCCCTCTCTTGTTATAACCCAGAGAGTAAGCCCAGTCTACACACAATTCAACACATTTATGAACACTCCTTTTAACAGTGGTAAAAGCTGTGTCAAACAAGCATTTTGTGAAACAATTGGAACTCGTTGAACATTTTTTTTTCTCTTTCATATAAAGAACCTTAGGGGTAGGAATACAACTACAAATTGCCACAGGTTTGTCCCACCATAAGTGGTTGAACCTCAAACAAAACCGAAATGAAATAGGCCTGATTTCTTCTGACAATTTTTTTTCTACTATATATTGTGTAGAGCTGCATGGTTTACGTTTTGTTTCCTTTTCTTTGTAGTTCAAGCATTTCCTGTAGAGTATGCATGTAAGTGTCTCACTATTAACTTATATACAGCTCAGTTAAGGTGGAACACATCCTCTGCCAAGGGAGATAACTCTTGATCAATCACCATGCTTACTTTAGATAAATATTTATTTTCAAATGTTTGGTAAATTTATTGTACTGAATCAGCTAGGAATTTCATTTCTCAATATTCTTTTGAGAAAATTACAAAATAAAAAAGTGGGGTGTTCTCCTTCAACAGACCCGAGTTAATTTTAATTAACCATTAGCCATTTGCTCTATTCATTGTTTTTTTTTTCTGCTATGAAGTTGTAGAATTTTAATCATTTTCCTTGACAAATTTGCACACTATATATTAGTTTTATGAGTAATTTGATAAAACACTTTTTCAAAAAGTTTGAAATTCCTTTCTGTAGTTTGTGTGTGCGAGTTGTTAGAATTTTCAGTTTTTGATTTCATATTTTTTTTAATTGACAATAAGTGCCCAACAAGTGCCCAGCAAATTTTTCCAACTGCAAAGCATAAAATGCAATTTAGATTGATTGAACTAATTAAGCCTGTTATACAACTGTTTATTTAGTGTTTGGTATAAATCTGTATGTTTTTCTTCTTTCCTTATTTTTTTTTCTATAGCCTTGTTCCAGCAGTTTATATTTAATTTTTTTGTTGTGACGATTTCCTGATATTTTTTTGCTGTGACGATTTCCTGATATTTTTGCTTCGCAGACAAACGTCCCGCTTTTGATGATGACGATAGCTCCAGCTTACACAGTTGTCATGACGACCATTCCTTTTCCAGTAGATCCATTGGCTATGGCATGTATCCCTCTGTCTGTCTGTCTGTCTGTAATGTATCCCTCTGTCTGTCTGTCTGTCTGTAATGTATCCCTCTGTCTGTCTGTCTGTCTGTAACATATTCCCGTTGTCAGTCTCTATATCTATATTGTATTCCCTTTAACGGTCTGTCTGTAAATATTAACATTTCTTCAGTAGTAGTTAATGGATTTAAAAAAAAAAAATTCAGTTTAGTTTAGTTCTATTAGAGTTAACTTAATCATTCTATCTGAATTAACAAATTGTAATTTTTCCCCCTGTATTATCAAATGGGTTTTTCATTCCAGGGTATTTTATTTTGACAATATTTACTGTAACATCTTTGTCCTAGAAATAGGTTTTGCTCTTTGTAACCTATGAATTATATATTATCAATATATAACAGTTTAATAATCATTGCATTACTCAATATCTGAAACATAAGCTTAATATATAAACACATTTTAATTTGACCTATCGGTGACCTTCGGGTAGCCCCATCATATCAATCAATCATCTGCAGCCCTTTATCCTTCAAATGCTTTTCTCATTTACATATCATTTATCTTATCAATACCATTTTTAAATTTTAGCTTTAACTGTTGTGCATTTTATTTTTTATTGATGGTATTGTAATTCCTTGCTTTTATTTGATATTGTAGTTTTGCTATTTTTAGTTTTGACCTTTTGACCCCTCCCTCCCTTTTCAGGCCAGAGGCCCCCTGACTGTCACTCCTTGGGTCAAGGTCAGCCTATGGCTGTCATATCGCCCGGACAACACGAGTTTGACGGTTACCGAAGTCTGCCCCGAGGAAACCGACCAATGAGAAGCTTTACATCCCCGAACCCCCATAATTACCCCAAACCGTTGTCAGGGGTTCATCACCATAGCACCCCAAAACATCAGATAGGTAAGACGGGAAACCCCCAGTTGCCATGTAAATGGTGTCAATGTTAAGGGGAAAAGTCAAGTAATGAACCCTCAAACCGAAAAGCTGGAATTTTATGAAGCATAAAGCATGTCAAGCATTGAACAATAAATTATCTACAGAGAGGTGTAAACTAAAATTTTTTAAAGAAATACAAGCTGGAATAAATAGTAAGATTCAAAATAAGCCTTTTCTAAGCTATTTTGCACAAAAAAGTGATTATGGGGATAAATTAAAGACTCCTCACCACTAGAAATGAGGTAGATTTAGGTAACACTTCAAGGAAGAATTTTTCTATTTTGATACTCTTTTTGGATGTGTGATTTGGCATTCCTTTTTACAAAATACTTTGGGGCTTATATTTTTCTTTGGATTCCTCATATAGAGGCATCCTTATCTATTTGTAAAGAAATGAAAAAGGATAAGATGAGGGACATAGATCAATCTCATACATCCTATACTCATGTATAGAGTATAAGCAACAAGAATAAAGTGCAGGACAGTCTTCCCCTGTTTAAACAAGAAAGGGGGAGGGGGTTCAGGTGCCAAGGAGAAGTAAGCATTCCCTGCCAACCAGTAACCTTTTAAACCCTCTAATGATAAGTTAAAACTACTACAATGAATTTCACAGCAGTTGATATAAAACATGACTGTTTAGCTTCAACCCAAGGCAGGCTGCCTTTCTTAACAGTCTGTCTTTGAGATTAGATGCTAAAAATGGGTCCAGTGTTATGACACATCTTTGCTATCCAAGGGTTTCTAATCCAAATTTGGATTTTTTTTTTATCACAAAACGGTTGCCAGCGAAGATATGCCATGGTTCGCTTAGACATCCAAAGGGCTTTTATTGCTCAATGGCACCAAATGAGAAGTCAAGATTTAAATTTGAAGCCCTTCACCATATTGTGTGAGCTCTTTTTTAAGTAAACAAATTTTTCTAGTGATGAAAAAAAGAGAAAAAAATTGCTTTATGAAAGGACCCCAAGATTTGTGAAATGCAAGGATTTTGATCAAATATCTCCAGAGATTTATTATGTGTCCTGTGTCTTCATTTTTGCATGCTTTAACTAGAATGTATTGAATTTAGCTAGCCTTCATTTATGAGCTTAACATTGCTTAATGAGATATAACTACAAACATATATTGTATCCCTTCATTTTAAAAATTGGGATAGGTTCAAAAATTTTTGTTCCAGTATGGATGCAATTTTCTAATATCAAAAAAGATCTGTCATATATGAATTTTGCTTTTTTTTTTCTTTGTAATGTTTTTTTTATCTCAATGTTGTGCTCAAAGGTGGTTGGCCAAATTGTCATTGCATGTAGTTTTCATAGCTTTGCTGCATGTGTAAAAATGTACCACCTACTTTTGTTTTTTACCTGTTTACTTTTCAGAAAATTGTTGTTTTAAATACATTCAAGAAAGAAAATAGGATACTTGTGTCTCAAGAATTTGGCTGAAATTACAAAACATACAGTGCATGAAAATGCATGGAAAACACAGATTTGAAGTTAAAATTATAAAAATTCAATGATGCAAAAATGACCCATAGAATATATTATATAAGGTACAAATAAAGATTCAGGTGCATACATTGCTGCAACAGGAGAAACTAAAATATTGCTGAGATAGAAATTAATTAAACCTAATGCTTATTTTTTTTTTTCAATAAAACAGGTATTTAGACAAAACAAAATTTTGTTTAATTCTAAAGCCTTGCAACAGCGAAGTTATCTAAATAAATTCATTTAACAAACACACCACACCCAAATACCTAAATACTACAACAGTAAAATCACTATAAACATTATTTTAAATAGAAAATTTCTAATTTTTTAAACATGTTTTTGATGTGGAAATAAAAAGCAGATAATTTATATGACTCACTGGTATAAGGCAAGGATACCCATTTTAAGTGAGATTGTTAAAGTATTTTAAAATTGTTCCTCCTTTTCTCTGAGACAAAAGTGCACTCCTTGGAATGGAAAATTTTTATTTGTATATCTGACCTTTGCATTCTTTTCCTGTTTTAGTAAAACCACAGCAATCTCCATATAAGAAGGCAGGGCCACCATTATCAGCTGTACCTGTAAAACCTCGTGCCATACCCGTCATAAAACCAAAGGCTCCAGACGTCGTACTGAAAGCAGGGGCTGACCCAGACATACAGGTAAAATAAGGGGGGGGGTGGTTAAAATAGAAACATAATCAGATTAAAAATTAAAAATTTCAAGTTTGCCTCAGTTTTAGGAGAGAATTACATGTACAATTACATCTACATACTGGACAGAAATCAGCATTATTGTTTTAAATTAATTTTAAGAGTGCCTTCTGTAAGGAAACTTTCCCCAGATGTTCTTTGGAATGTTCCTTGACATGTGTATTATATTGATGAAATTAAGATATAGTATTTAAACTACATGTACCTTGTTTTGTTTTTGTTTTCCACAGAAATCAGAGAGCACAGAAGAATTATCTGCTGAAATGGCGAACCTGGATTGTTTAATGAAAGACTTGAATGCCATTACCCAGCAGAACTTTGAAGTGTAGCCTCGTTCTTAGTCAGCTAATGTAGTGTAGTGTTAAATAAACCCAGAAAATTCTTCAATCCCAGGAAACGAAATATTCTTAGTATAATACAGGAAAACCTGGGTGAAGATTCTACTACAAGATTTTGTGGATTAAGGTGTCACCCTTGTACAATTGTACTGGTGGGAGAAAGTGATGTTAAATAAACGTCTTTGGGCATCTATTTGGAACTCTCCACTTGGAGTAATTCAATAATGTCAAAATGGAATGAAAAAGTCAGTTTATCAGTAATCAAATTGCATTGAAAATGGAATTAAACAAGCATTTTTGGCTTGAGGTAGTGAAGTGAATTTTCAAAATAAGGACATTTTTAAGTGAACGTGAAATAAGAGCAGTATGTGATCCAAATTGGAAAGTCCAACTCTGTGAAATATGAGTGGTTACTGCTTGAAGAAGTAAAAAGGAAAGTGAAATTTCTGTTAATTAACACACTCATTAATTAATCAACAAATACAGTAGTAAATCTGTAGAAGAATATATCAATGTTCTTCTTTGCCAACAGATGCCATATTAAACTGATCATTTGACTTGTATAACAAAGAATGTGGAAGTATGAACCACCTGAATCGGCCTCATTCTCACGTCGCCTCACTTTAGTCTAGATAAGTCAATGTGAGAGAGACGGCCAGAACATTGTTGTTTTTTGGTGCCTGCATTGTAAGAAAGAGATTGTCATTTCATACATATACATTTGTGATAATGTAAAAAATAATTATCATGAAGAAACATTTTGTCATTTTAAGCCAAAAATCCAACCTTCATTGAAGATATCCTGATATTATCAATAACAAAGTGTTTTTAGAATTCTTAAAACCATGTGTCAAACCTTAGCCATATACACCTGCAGTGTATATCTCTCATGAATAGACCAATTTTTTTGTATTTTTTCAAAGCCTTGTTTTTTCGGCAAAACATGGATCTTTATTACGCTTTAAATATGTTGTAAATACAAAAATTATTAAGGAGAATGAAATCAAATTTGTCATTTTTAGGTCACTTAAACAAGGATTATATTGTGTAACATAGATCCCTTGTGTTTTGTGACTGGTTAGTGGTGCTATTTTTAGTAACATCATCAACACTTTGACCTAGAATTATAGTTACCTTTATTTATGTTTTCTTTTAGAGGGAGGTCCTTTGTTTACAAAATTTGAGTATAAATATTACACAAAGCAGGAGAGAATATCTTATTGAACACAGACCCCGACTCAGATGTTTGTTTTTTTTTTATAGATCTGTACTGCTGATATCTTGTTTATCATTTTGTATATGTCTGTATTATTTTGCCACAAACATATGTACTTAATCATTTTTAATGTAAAACTGTTGTGTTTTTTATTTTACATTTGTGTTAATTGATAAATACATCATAGTAGTTTAATAATGTAAACTGGCAAAGACAAATTGCTCTTGTATTGACAACATGGAATCTTCATTTGTAATGAATTTAATGTTGTAATGCACCTTGGTTTATATTTTTCTTTGCACAATTGGAAGTTGATGGTTTCAACTCTTTTCTTTAAATTTCACCATAAAATAAGCTTTTTTAATCTATAGACTTGAAAAATGTTCTTATTGTCACAAAATGTAAATCCTGGATTTTAAGAATTTTTTTACTGAAGTAAGTATAATGGAAAGTTTCCTGTTTTTATTACTCCCATTTCTCTTTTACACATAAACCACTCTTCTTTACATTTGTAAGTGAAATGTTTAACTTGGATACATTTTAGATATTTTTTTATATATCATTTGCTTTATGTCAAAGGTTGTGTACTCGTTATTTATAGAAATGCATTGTGTTTTACACATTTTTTTTGTTTTCAATACGTAGTTGTATTTTATACTTAGTACTTTAATCATGTGACGTCACGTTTGATGACGTCACAAGTGATGAATATTGCTTTTGGTTGTGTTTGTGTTTTTGTAGACATTTTGACCTTGAACAAAACATCTTTTTTCAATAAATTATCATAATTACTCTGTGTTCTATTGACTGAGGTATCTTTTCGAATATTGACATAGAAATACCATGTTTAATACAAGGTTGATAAATGAAATTTATGTGAGAGCATCCTCAAATGGCGTTAATTTAAATATGTTCAAATCATTAAGAGTTCAAAACAGCAGGGTCATCCTGCATCGTAACTAAATGCTCAAGTGAAACTTCTAACACCATATTTCCTAGTTTTGTACTAAGATGCTCATATGGTACAAAATTCATTGAAAATGAAAGAGATTATGTCCAAGTTTTATCTTTAATATTTATTGGCTTTTACAAAGGATGTATGTTTAAAATGTTAAAATTACAATGTCTTGGTATAACATGAAAATTATTAATAAAAAAATATTGTTTAAAAATATGTTAGGAAATTGAAAAAGATACAGGAATCTCAAGAGAGCTGGAAGGAACATTTGTGGAACATTTTTAGACTGAATTGATCTCTTTAAAAAAAAAAAAAAGCTCCATAAAAAGCTAAACAAAAATTATCAAATTTAAAGACTAATATGTATGAAATTTTTCTTAGCTTAATGATACTTGACAAATAACATAACATACATATTTAAAAAATCAAGTTATATCTGAAGGTTAATTTGTTGACCCCAGCCTCCTAAAGTTAGGACCAATATAATTTCATTTTATGTCATTACATACATGTAGTTTAAAATATACAGAAAATATAAATGCAAAAATGCTTAAAACATCTTTAAACGCGCACTTCCTAAAATTCATACTGATATCATACATACAATCGAAACAGGAATTTGTTATTCTAAGATATAGCTTGAATAAGAAAACATTCTTTAAAAAATTGAACATCATTTGTAGCACTTAACTGATTAAGCAAACTAATTGGTATGATACAGAGCTGACTGTTATTGTTACATGTATTCAAATTTTTATGTTTCTCAACAAAAATGACCATGGGTTTTGTAGGTAATATACACGTTTAGCAAATAATTTAATGCTCTTTTTCTCCAAAGGAAACATAATACCTGGCTTTGTTATAGTCATTCAAGGATATCTTTTAAATATTGATTGCGTGCCTTAATCAGATTCAAGTTTATGTTATTGGGTCGGTAGGTAAGTCCCCATTTTCTTTCCAGATTTCACCAAATTTGTTTACGGGATTAGATGACGAAATGAATAAAAATATTTTGTCTTGAAACGTAAAAAGCATTAGAGATGGACCAGTTTTTGTCAGTCGGTCAGAGAAGTGAATCAAACATCATTTGAAAATCTAATTTAACATTGTCAGTTGGGGATGGCTATTCAGAAGTTAATTACCTGTAGTCAAATCATATGGAGTATCTTCTGACATATTTCTTGATTTCTTTTAAACACTTTCGATATTCACGTACCTTCATTCTCTTATAGAAGAGATCTATTTTGGAATGTTTGTTTTCATATATCAGTTTGTTTGTTCTCTCTAAAGCGGACAAACCCTCGCTGTCAACTAAACGGTTATACTCTGTGTATTTGACCCTCACATTAACATCTGCTCCGGCATCAAGTAAAATGCTTACTGTTTTCTCGTGGCATATGGAATTATGATTTAAAAATAAATCGCCATCAATAACTCTGAAAAGTAAGGGTTTGATATCCGACTGTTTTGGTTTCTGGCGAATAAAAATATCTTGGTTGGAATCAAGACCGATATGCAGCAAATGATTTAAAACATAACAGTCAGCTTGAAGTAATTTTTCGTGCAAATTACTTTTTAGATCCCACATTAGTTTCTTCGTTGACACCACATCATCCTTACTATCAGTCGCCACGTCCGCATGCCTAATATCTCTTAGTATGGTGAACAAATGCAGATTTTTTCTAATTTGCTGTTGTTTATTTTCTGATTTTTTAAAGAACTTAAAAATATTCATCTTGTTGTTAATTAATGTATGGTATAAAGGTGATATTCCAGATTTTGTACAAATTGTACAATCAGCACCGCGTTCGACAAGCATTTTCAATACAATGATGGATGGATTCTCGCTATCGACTGTCTTATACAGCGCCGTCTCCCCTTCTTGATTTTGTAAATTGACGTTAGCACCAGCTTCAAGCACCACCTTCACTGTGTTTGCATTATGCCCTGTACATGCTGCTATCAAAGGCGTATTCCATAATGTGCTTCGATTGATTTGAGCTCCAGCATTTAATAGTTCTTTTACAACATCAACATTTTCCAAATGGCATGCGGCAGTCAGAGGAGTGCTATATTTACCCTGTAAATTAACATCAGCCCCCGCTTCAATCAGTTCCTTTACAATATTTATGCTTCCATACTTACATGATATTATCAGTGGCATATTATCTTCATCAGCATCATGGTGTAAATTGACGTCTGCTCCAGCCTCTATCAACTCCTTCACTACATTCAAATGTCCCCCTTTACATGCAGCTGTCAGTGGAGTGCTATATCTACTCTGTAGTTTGACATCAGCCCCCTTTTTAAGTAATTCTCTTTCACCACATCTCCGAATCCATTTGTGCACGCAGCTACCAATGGTGTATTATATGCACCCTGTGGATTAACAACTGCTTTTGCATTCAAAAGCTCTTTAACCATTTCTAATTTTCCTCTCTTACAGGCAACTGTCAACGGTGTTTTGTATTTATTTGGTTTCCTTGGATGCCAAGGATTGAAATTGACTTTGGCTCCAAATTTCAGCAATTCCTTCAAAACATCCAATCGTCTACATTTACAAGCAGTAATTAATGGTGTTTTCCATACATACTTTGGATTAACATCAGCCCCTTTTTGAAGCAGTTCTCTCACCATGATCAGATTGCCATTTAGACATGCAGCTGTCAGTGGTGTTGTATGATGATAACCCGGTCCATTCGCTAGGAACCCCGAAATTGTCTCTGGATTGATGTAAATGCCGAAAGAAGATGCGATTAATCGAACCATCTGTATATATTTTAAACGATCAATCCATATTTGCTGTGGATTAACCGAAGCCCCCATTTCAAGAAGATCTCTCACAAGGTTTAAATCTCCATCTAAACAAGCAGCAGTCAGTGGTGTATACCATTCTTTATTGTGTTGATTGATATCAGCACCAGCCTCAATTAGATATTTTATTAAACTTTTATCCTTTTTTCGAAAACAGAACTTAATAATGGTGTATTCCCATCATCATCTTGCTGGTTGACATCAGCTTTTGCTTCAAGAAGTTCTTTTATTAACGACAAATTTGGATGAATTCTTGAACATGCATTTATCAGTGCTGTACCGGTCAAACGCAATGAATTGACATCGGCCCCAACTCGTAGCAGTTCAATGACTACATCGGAATGATTTTCACGACATGCAGCATTTAATGGTGAATCATACAGACCCTGAGGATTAACTTTTGCTCCTTTCTTCAGTAGTTCTGTCACCACAGAAATGTGTCCTCCTTTACATGCAGCTGTCAATGCATCCATTGTACATATACTTCCACATTGTAAATTAATGTTGGCCCCAGCTTTTAAAAGTTCCCTCACTATAACCAATTCACCACAACTACATGCAGATATCAGAGGGTTATTGAAATCCTTTTTTTGATTGACAATGGCCCCTGATTGCAGCAATATTTGTACTACATTTAGATGTCCATTTTCACATGCAGCTATAAGTGGTAAATTACTTGCAGACTCTAAATTTGTTGAAGCTCCACAAGTAATCAGCTCCTTTACAATACCTGAATATCCACCTTTGCATGCTTTTACTAGTGGTGTATCGAAATTACACTCTAAATTGACATTTGCATCCATTTTGCAAAGTTCTCTCACAACACTCAAATGTCCAGCACTGCATGCTGCTGTCAGTGGTGTATGACTATGACCCAGTTTGTTAACATCAGCTCCTACACCTATCAACTCATTTACAACAGAAACATGACCAAATAAACATGAAGAGGGGTATTTTTTCAGTTCCCCTAGGCACTGCCCAATGAGAGTAGACATGTGGCGTTCTGTTGATTGAGTAGTTTAAATCGACATGTTTCAGTAAGATCTTAACAGTATTCACATCACCCCCATAACAATTGAGAACAAGTAAGCGGGTTTGTTCTATGACAAAGTTTTGAATGTTTTCCTTTTGATACAAGGATGCAAAGCTAACTTTTAGAGAGTCTGAAAATATTTCATCAAAATCATCTATCACTTTATTTATATCACTAGCATTGGTTCCCTGTTTGGTTTCAAATTAAAATGTTCAAAGTCAGAATTTAAATTTCCAAATAGTGCAGATGATGTCTCTTTGTGTAGTTCGGTTTGATGTATGATGTACTTAAGTATTTTGTGATGTCCATAGCCAATAATCCAACTGATTACTCTCGCGTTGTAATCTGATCATTCGAACAGTCGTGAACCAAGTAAAAGCTCTTTTATATAATAAAAGTCGTTAATTCCTTTGTCTTTTTTCCCACTTCTTTTGACTTCCCATCTCAGCACTTTGGAAGCGTTTTCTTGTTTACTTAGAAAAAGTGATTTTAATTCTGTGTATGATTTTGTCTCCAGTACATTAATAAATGCTTTACACAACTGATTATCTTTCAAGCATTATTCATAAACACATCGTAGAGTTCCATATTCTCTATATCTCTGTACAACCTTTGAGCGAACATTGGATACTGATTTTTAGAAACCCTTATACACAGATCTATACCTTCCTTTATTTCAGGCTTTTCATCACTGCTTGCACAAGTTGACTCCAGGCTTTTTTGTCATTTGTTTCAATATTCTTCTCCTTTTTGTGTTTCCCATGAGTTTGACACAGTTTGCAATGTAACTACTTTTCATATATTCTAAAATCAGGTATAGAAACTGTCTACCAAAGTGATATGCAGTTATTTCAAAGATAGAATCGTGAATAAATGTGAGCTCTCTACCACAAGATTTCGTGTATGTCCCCTCCATCGCTAAGAAAGCTTTCACAAACTTAAATGTATCTGTTGAACTTTTAACTTCACAACTTTCTAACACCCTATGCTTCATTTCCTGAAAACATCTATTTTTCACATCTTTAAGAATGTCTTCAGACAAAATGTTGTTCTTTAGTGTGCACAACACCAGTGTCGCATATAATAAATTGTTTGGTTGTTGCATCTTGTCAAATTCCTCGACAATGCATTCGATGAGACTGATAAAAAAGCGTTCACCATTGATTCGGAACTTTGCTTCATTGGAATATAGTTTACACAATAAAGGAAACATTCGCGAGGATTCTGTAAGCATTGCAGAGGACAACAAATCTCGGTCTAATCCATGTTTTCAAGAATATTCCTCTGGTCATCTTCACTCAATTCATTCTCCGAGTTGTGAAGCTTAATGGTATTTTGTTCATTAGTGAAGAAGGATTTGTTGCATTGATTAAAAAGCGTTTCTCTGCATGTCATCAGAACCTTTGTTTTTTCAAAGGACGCTTTTATAAGTTTTTGCTCGTACTCTAAAAAGGATTCCAACTTTGATTTTTGCACACCCAGTACACCTACTACAATATTAATAACAAACACCTGAGGGTTACTAGGATCACACTATTGGGTAAGATCTCTAAAGTCTAATACAGGTACCACTTCGTATCCCTCTTGCTGGAGTAGAAGAGCAATGTGCTGAACTGTGGCGGATTTGCCGGATTCGGGAACTCCAACAAACGTCACATGTGGCTGCTCTCTTACCTTCTGAAGAAATTCAGGGAAGCCGTGAGTTTCCACAAAATCCGAATCTTCCTCTATCCATTTCCTGATATATTCTACCTCGTGTTGTGCTTAAACATATAAAGGTCATATATTGAAATACGTGTGTAGAATTACTTTATATATTTTTGAAAAACTTACTCTCTCCACATTTCCGTTACATTGATAAAAGGTTAGAAATTTCTTTCTCTGGTAACTTTCAATATATATGGGATAATAATTTATAACTGTTACATAAAAAGGTGTTGAAACATTTGATTCCATATTTTACCTTTATAATTTAATAATAACAAAGAGATACATTAAGATAAACATTTAAAATATCACTTATTTACAAAGTAAAAGGTGGAAAGAGGTATGTCTTGGCTTCATGTAATATAAATTGATCAAAATCATCAATCCAAAAATATAATATGCACAGGGATAACGCAGTGTAGTTTTTTAATGTCATCTGAAATACCAATTATTCATCATAAAGTTATGAACTAAATAACTTCTTTTTCTCGATGATTTTTTGTGAAAATGTATTTTTCGAATTTCATAAATCAAGATTTATAATACTGAACTGTGAATTTACTGTTACCATCTTTACTTAAAATAAAACCTTTTACAAAGATTTTCATCCAAAATTATATAATTTATTGATTGTTTACTTTTTACCAACATTCAATAGTATCACAACTAGTGTTGGCAAATCGGACGATATTTAGTAACCGGTTACTCGCTTCATCTTCCGATCGAGTACCCGGATACTCGGATGATTTTTGGTAAAAGTATTTAAATAAATTATTTATCTTACACTATACTTATCGGTAGTAGTAATGCATAAATATACTGTATAGGGGCAGTATATTTACAATACACACATATGAATAAGGAATTCGACACACAAAGACTAATAAATACGTCATCGTCAATCACCATTTTACACTTTTTTTCAGCTCCTGAAATATGTCGCAATCATCAAGGAGAATAATTATTTACATACTCCATAATTAATAGTTAATATGGGGAATGTCCACTAAATCGCTGGTTTCCTACTTATGCAAGCTTAGGTGATATAACAGATTTTGAATTGTTGCAACTTTTTAATGTTGAAAATGTTAAAGAACTATGCAACTTAGGTAACTTTATTTACTTTAGCCTAAAAACTAGAAAAGACATGTTAAATTAACCATTTATGACATATATTTATATATATTGTAATGAGACCGAGGGTATCGTGAAATGAAACTCGTGGGCCGCTATTAGTTTTTCTGGTCACTTGGTCGAGGTTTGATAGTTCAGTTGGTTACAGTCTATATAATGGTTAATAACCAATTTTTGGTCACTTGATCGGTTAACGTGATGACCAACTTTTTGTCACTTATTTGGTTGACATAGTGACCAACTTTTGGTCACTTATTTGGTTGACGTAATGACCAACATTTGGTCCCTTCCTTGGTTGACGTAATGACCAACTTTTGGTCACTTCTTTGGTTGCCGTAATGACCAATTTTCGGTCACTTCATAGGTTAACGTAATGGCCAACTTTTGGTCACTTTAAACAATGTTTCTTAGGAATAACACTTGTTAAAAGTTTATAACATTTATTAAGACGATCAAATGGTTCACTTATAAACACACAGAATGGTACACTGTAACTTGGTTGGTACAACGTTATTTGGTTAACAAAAAGGTGACCAACCGATGGTCAATACAGGACGTTCCTACTAACTTGGTCCCTTTAATGGTTTCGTATACATAGACTTGGTACCGTCTTACAACCGAAGTATACGGAATCGTTCCCCAAAGTGACTTAGGTCACTTTTCCCTTACCAGGGAAGGCTGTGTGCTCCGAGTCGCTCCCCACAGCCGACTGAAGTCTAAACCCAAAACAGCTGGTTTATATAGACAAAAATTGTTATGATGAGTTGATGACGTAAGAAACAATCAGATACCTATTACGTCATAATCAATACAATCAATTAATAACTTAGCGGGTTTTAACCAACAAAATTACCTACTAAATTAAGGGGGATGTACGGCCATATTTAGTGCAGTGAGAACAAAATGTAAACATTTCTTCAAATGGCTAAAGTACATTATATTTTGATCAAATTCTAAACCCTTATGATAAAGATACAATAAATATGCATAACTGAATGCATGTTGTGCATATATAATCTATACTTTTGCAGAAAAATGCTTTTGATATGCTCCTAAGAACTGCGCAGCTACAGAATTCAGCAGAGCCTTAAAAAATCCAAAAAAATACGCAAAGTGTGCATTAATGTTCTCTCTACAACCATTTGTTGAGAAAATGTCTAAATTTTGCACTTTTAAATGATAATTTTAAGTTCAAAACAAGGTATCGTTGTCTTCAAAAAGAGTGTAAAGAACCCTGAAAGTAGTTCATTGAAAGCAGCACGTGGTCTATTTTTAGCACAGAATTTTGTTTTCCAGACCTCTTCTTAATATGGAGGGACATAACAATCTTTAAATGTAGAAGAGAATTACAGTTGCAAAATATTTCAAATAATATGAACACTTTTAAAAGAGGAATTGTGTTATAGTGTGGCTTGAAGTAATTTATTTAAGAAATGAATTTAATTTTTGAAGATTCATGAGGTTATGAACTACGACGCTTCACGCCGGCATATTTCATGAAGCGCGTTAGCGCTTCATGATAAATATGCCGGCGTGAAGCGTTGTAGTTCATATACCTCATGAATCTTCAAAAATTAAATTCATTTCTTATATTTACATTATTTTTCTGATGACTTGCCATAAATCTACGCTGTTCAACTGTCATTTTTAAAAGAAAACTGTGCACTATATTTTTTTACTTTTTGACGACAAGATCGGTATTATGACGTAACAATGGAGATATTCATGCTTATTTGTGATACATACCTAATGTAGTTCATGAGAAAATATACTGCATTTTATTTTGTAAAGAATCATAGGAGAAATTTATTGGAGATGTAAATATTTAGTATTATTATCGAACAGTTGTTAAATAGTGTACGTATTGAAATAACTTTTTGATTCCAGGTAAGGAAAAATGAGCACCATCAAAGTTTAAAATTAAGAGTTTGTAAGTTTGCCACAGATAACTTATAATATCTATCACAAGTTTAATTATCACCAATGAAACACAAAGAAATTAAATACCTAAAATCGATATGAAAAACCTTGTGTTAGTATCTACTAGTACGATCGAGGGGTGATCAAAAAGTTCTCGAACTATCTCTATATCTACAAAACCACAATTTAGATTAGAAACAAATTTGGTGCACACTCAAGTTCTATAAATAGCATATGCCGAATAAAGATTTGCTCACAATGTGAAAATAAAGTCATTATGCAGGTACTTGTGACGAAAAATGGTTGCATGTCTCTGTGACCGTGTGAAATGAACATATTTTGAGTGATAATTATTTTCTCTGATCTAGTACTTAAAATAACATAATTATAGACCATGACCGCTAGACATTTCATGCCACCTGTACTTGAGTTAAATTGTTAATTATTTCCAATTATGTTAATTATGCATTAATGCCTTGAGTAACTCTTCATTATAATTGTTCTTTCATTATTGTTATAAATTGGTTGTTTTGTACATGATCGTCAGTTGGAAACTGGACCTTGCACTGTCCACGCCGACATACCGATCGTGTAGTAAATACCAAGTTTGGATCGTTAATAAAATATTAAACGAAGTACCGACTTGTGTATTTTTACCGGTTATATCTCCGTGGAACTCATTCAACAAACGACTAAAATAATTATGGTATATCTTAAAACTGCCTTTGAAGTAACGTAAAAGAATTTGTTCATAGTGTATTAAGACAAATGACTTCCTAATAATTCAATCAATGATTGGATAGACCGTTTTAGTGAAGGAAGGCAGATGGTTGAATATGATACTTGTTATGTTGCCCGGTGAAAGCAAATTTGAAAAGGGGTTTGTTTTTAATTAAGCAATATGCTATCAAAGATCTCCAATTTACACTTTGAAAAATACTTGAATATTTCAACAATAATATAACTATCAAATACCTAAGATATCGTTTACTTTTGATCACCCCCCCCCCCGATATACTCTGTCAAATAAACATTTACAATTTTCATTACAGCGGAGCAACATTTGAAAAGGAATAAAATCATTCAGAGTGGGTTAGGAGATTTAATGAATATTTTTTTTTCTATTTGCCCATTTTGTCAAAATTACAATTTTACAGAGTAAAGAAAAAAATCAACAAAATTAAATATTTTATACCATCTTTAAAATGACGTTTGGTGGACCTCCCAACTCAGGGAAAATTATTGGGTCCGTATTTATGGTATGAGAAAAAATTCCTTAAAATTTAAACATATTTGTTGACGGAAGAAAAAAAAATCCTGTAATTGGATGTAAAATAAAATTGAGTCGGGCCATTTTTAGGCAGTAGATCGGGAGAGAGGGCAACCAAACATTTTTACAACAAATGGTCTTATAAGGCTAGTACATGTTCCATCACATACTTAGTAATGCAAATTTTTTAATCTTTGGCACTATTTTGAAAAAAGAACATAGGATTTTCGGAAGGGGGGGGTAGTCTCTCATTTTTTTTGCGATGATAGACATAGCCTGTGCAATGGACCTTTGTTTGCAAACATTGTGATTGCTTCTAAATTTAAAAAAAACAACTCTATATATTTTATCAAGCTTCGTTTGTTCAATGATCGAGAGCTTACAACGTAGTCAACTTAATGAGACATGATGCGTTTTTATGTCCAAACATTACTCCATACGATGTGTTGGTCATTGCAAACAATCAAGCTATTTATGTGAGGTGCCTGAAGGAAATCCTTTAACTGCCTATTTTTTTTATCTAACTGCTAAACAAAATAGACATATGTACCAACTTTTCGATTGTAAGAAATGTAATTGCAATTTGTTTTTCATGCACCGCATATTGTTTAACATTTTTAAATTAAATGCTAAGCATCCTCCTTGCAGTGCCCCATTTCAAAATAACTTCTATCGCCACAGAAAAAAAGGCCGACGTAAACACACATGTTTAGGGCATTTTTTAGCTTTTTTCTTGAGTTTTACAGAAACCAACAAATTATCAAGACTTGTTCCGCGAAAAATTAAATATAATCATAGTAATAAACGCATCTATCCACAGCAGATATATGCACATGTCAAACACGTGCTCAGTGTATTAATATTTACTAGGAAACTCGAGCTGTGAGCAGAACAGTTTTTCCCGATTTGCTGGAGTGGGGTTAAAATCGCGTTTTTTCATTAATCAGACGAAGCGATGCAACAAATAAAAGTAGTAAGTAATATTACCTAATGATTATTACTTAGTAATTTCTTGTCTTGACGTTTTTATGGTCGCATTTATTCTAAAATCAATGTTATTCAAACTCTGTGTGACAGAGGAATGGCGGACGAAATAAACACATGGCCCCAGGAAGACACACATATGAAAAATCAAATTTTCAAGAATTCTAGATAATGACAAGAAAAAAGCGAAACAAATGGTTGTAGCCATATTATCAATGAATCACACTAACACCATTTTCAATGCATTTTTTATCTCGTGAATGCTGTAGCTGCGCAGTTCTACAATGATTAATTTCCTCCTAATTAAAACAAAATAAACTTAATTATTTACTAATTTTGGTCTCTTACAGTAGGTAACTAGTGCATTAACACTTTGAGTAACTTTGGGCTAGTTTAGACGAGTATTAAGCGAATTCTTGGCATTTCTTATTTCACACCAGTCAAGATCCAATTGGCTTGTACATCCCCCTTAATAACGTTGTACCCATATAAAACATACAAAATACATCACTTTCTCATAAAATTATACATGTTAAATTAATAAAGTCATCAAATCAATTATTGTTCATTTCTTTCGTTAAATGTTCATTGACAAATATTTACGCAGTTTATAAACATCGGGTTCAATGTCCATTTTTTCCAAACTTGTAAACAAGAGTTAACCCGAATTTCACAGGTACTCTTAGTAAAACGTAACAATATATATGTTTCATATGTACATAATTACCATATTCTCCTGTAAACCTGTACAGTCATGTTTGTATTTGTTTGTACTGATGAGCTATATTGCTCAAAGTCAATAAAGAACTCGAACTTGAACTTGAATCAGCTGGGTTTTTTTTGTTAGAACTCCAAGCTTATTATGTCTCTGGCGGTGTCTCGTTAAATTATCAATTAAGGTAATTATAACGCAGGCCTTCAAACTATGTAAACCCCAAGCAATCAAAGCTATTAATTAAAGAAACTGTGAAAACTAATCAAAGTAATTTGATTCACTACAACTATACCCTAGATCAAGTCTAACGGTACCTAAAATTAGGGAAATGTGTAACTTAGTATAAATTTATAAATGATAAAACATTCATTTTCTATACCTTTACTATGTAGAATTTATTTTATCCGAGTAACCGAATAGCAGTTTTACTAACCGATACTCGCAACGTTCGACGGTTAACCGGTTAACCGGGTACTCGTTGCCAACACTAATCACAACCAAATTTTACATGCAAATAAATTGAAATTAACTAGGAATGGACAGTAAAACAATACCTTACAGTTTAATATCTCCCGGTTCCAATAAACGATAGTTACCTCTGAAAGGTTTTCGACGGTGTTTTGTAATTCGCCAATCACTAAAAGTTTACCTAATAATAGATGTACTTTTGCTCCAAATCAGGATCCATCGAGCACGTTTTGATTTCGTTAACAGAGTCCTAAAAAGCCGTGGTTGTTCCACGGTAACACTCTAACTCAACGATTATGTCAGGAACATTCCGCCATTCTTGTCTAAATTCCGATCAGCTAGGGAGAAATTTGACGCGTGTCCATAGTATTTGTTCCTGATCAGTCGAAGTCTTTCAATGTTAGCAGACACACTTCTATCCCCGGGTTGAGGCTGATTTCCCCATCCCGCCGCATGTTCTGTTATGTTGTACACGTTTCGTAAAAGTAAATATAGAAATGTGACGTCAAAGTCTGAATAATTTCCGCCATATTGTTTTGTAGAAGGCGGGAAAATGATATCTGACTGTCTGTTGTTTTGTAAGAGGACATTTTGCATTCTGGTTTTTAAGGTGATCAATCCACGCCTTAAATGGCCTTGATAAGGTAGAGGGAGGGATTTCCTTTTTGAGAATGTCACGTAACACATCTGTACAAGGACCCAGAATAAGTCTGGCGAGACGTGCCAGGTTTGTTGTCTGTTGTGGACGTGTACTTTGACAGAGACATTGTAGATCTTTACAATTGTACCCTGTGCTGTAAAGACAGAATACATTTCCTTACAGAATAAAATATTTTCATAAAACGTATAGACATAATGCTTGTCTAAGGGGGATGTACGGCCACCTTTAGTGCAGTGTAAACAAAATGTAAACATTTCTTCAAATGGCTAAAATTTATCATATTTTGATCAAATTTTACGTCTTTATGATAAAGATACAGTAAATATGCATAATTGAATGCATATTTTGCATATATAATCTATACTTTTGCAGAAAAATGCTTTTGATGTGCTCCTTAGAACAGCACAGCTACAGAATTCAGCAGAGCCTTAAAAAATCAAAAAAAAATATGCGAACTCTGCATTAATACATGTATTCTCTCTACAATCATTTATTGAGAAAATGTCTAAAGTTTGCATTTTTAAATGATAATTTCAAGCAAAACAAGGTACCATTGTCTTCAAATGAATGTAAGTACTATGAAAGAAGTTATGGATAGCAGCACGTGGTCTATTTTAAGCAAAGAATTTTTTTTTTTCAGACCTCTTTTAATATGGAGCGACATAACAATCTTTAAATGTAGAAGAGAATTACAGTTGCAAAATATTTCAAATAATATGAAAACTTTCAAAGAGGAAATGTGTTATAATGTAGCTTAAAGTAACTAATTTAGTATTATTATCGAACAGTTGTTAAATAGTTCACGTATTGATATAAAAAAAATCTTAAACTCTTTGATTCCAGGTAGGGAAAAAGGAGTACCATCAAAGTTAAAAATAAAGAGTTTGTAAGTCTGCCACAGATAACATATAGTATCTATCAAAATTTTAATTATCACTTATGAAACACTAAGAAAATTAGACACATAAAATCGATATGAATGACCTTGTTTTATTACCTTATAGTACGAGGGGTCATCAGAAAGTTCGGGAACTTTCTTTATATCTACAAAACCACAGTTCAGATTAAAAACAAATTTGGAACACACAGAGCCATACGCAAGTTCTATTAATAGCTTATGCTGAATAAAGTTTTGCTCCTTGTTTATGACGTCACAATGTGAAAGTGACTTCACTATGCAGGTCAGTTGTGACGGAAAATGCATGGTTGTCTCAGTGGATCTCGTCCAACAAACGACTGTAATATTTATGGTATATTTTAAATATTTTTTCTATTTGCCAATATTGTCAGAATTACAACTTTAAAGAAAAAAAATTAACATACATATGTAATTCAATATTTTAGACCAATCTTTAAAATTATTTGATGGTCCTCCAAACTCAGGCTATGGAAAAATTATTTGATCCGTACTTATAGGTGAAAAAAAAATCCTGAAAATTTAAACACATGGTCGACGGAAGGAAAAAAATCGTGAAATCAATGGTATATAAAAAATAGATTGAGTCGGACAATTTCTAGGCAGAAGGGCGGGAGAAAGGGCAACCAAATTTTTATTTATAACAAGTGGTCTCATAAGGCTAGTACATGTTCCACCACATACATAGTAATGCAAAATATTTGAAACTTTGGCACTATTTTGAACAAAGGATTTTCCCCGGGGGGGGGGGGGGGGGGGGGGGGGGGGCTCACACTCACTCTTTTTTGCAAAGATAGACAAAGCATATGCAATGGACCTTTCTTTGGAAACATTGTGCTCGCTTTTGAATTTCAAAGAAACAACTTGATATATTTTATTAAACTTGGTATGTTCAATGAGTGAGAGCTTAATATTAATATTACAACGTTGTCAACATAATGAGACATGATGTGTTTTATGTCCAAACATTACTCCATACAGTGTTTGGGTCATTGTAAACAAGCGAGCTATTTATGTGAGGTGCCTGAAGGAAAACCTATAACTGCCCGTATATTCTTACCATTTTCAAATTAAATGCTAGGCATCCTCCTTGCAGCGCTCCATTTGAAAATAACTTCTATCGCCACAGAAAAGAGATCCGCTGTAAACACATATGTTTAGGACAATTTTAAAGAAACCTACAAATTATCAAGACTTGTTCCATGAAAAATTAAATATAATCATGGTAATAAACGCATCAATTCACAGCAGATATATTCACATGCCAACCACGTGCTAATGTGGAATAATATTCACGAGGAAACTCGAGCTATAAACAGAATAGTTTTTCCCGATTTTCTGGAGTGGGGTTAAAATCGCGTTTTTTCATTCATCAGACGATGTGATGCAACAAATAAAAGAAGTAAGTGATATAATCTGATGATTATTACTTAAACACCCAATTTTATGTTAACGCCCCCAAAATCTACCTGATTCAAGATCAATACTTTACCGCCTGTCAATCATTTAAAAAACAATAGCTTCTGATTTAATTGACAGGCCAGCTACCCGTGCTACCTGGTAGTCTTAGTTTGTGTCCTCTGAGAACGATTGCCTGGTCACGCGCCAAACATTTTCATGTAGCCGCCTTGTATACACGGGGGTTAAAAAAAAGAATCTTAATTGGTAAAATTTTATTTTAAAAACAATTGAGAGTAGATAAATAAAACACGACTTCATAAAATATTTGCTTTTAATTTCAACGGCTATATTGTATTTTAGGCGATATGTGGTCCAAGAAATCTGCTGTATAATTTTGACCAGTGCGTGCACAGAAACGCTATTTGCCGATTAAAATTGGAATATGATAAATAGGAAAAAATATCTATCACAAACGGCACGGATAAAAAATCCCTTATCCGATGTTTTATCTACCATACTTATATATAATATAATCTATACCATGTTCCGTTGTAAAGTTCTGAAATGTCAGAAACAGCTGTCGAGTTTCGAGATTGTAACTTTTTGTTCGAATTTCCTAACATCTGTCAATACCCAATATTCGAAATTTAACATGAATATATACAGCCAAAGATCAATTCTTAAAAGTATAAAAAAAAAAATCCTGCAAACATAATAATTTTTAAACACAAGAACACCCGGAAATGGTGAATATTTTCGACACTATTGTTGATCAGAACGTACTAGGCAATATTCCTATCGCGGTACGGTACATTGTATATATTCACATTTCGGATAGGCCTACCTATGAATGGAATATTTTTTTTATTGATATTTACACAAGTTTAATGTAATATAAGCCGTATGGATGCCGATTTGTATGTGAAACAAAATGATTAAATAATTGAAACACATAATGTGTAACGAAAAAAAATATTTCCACAAAATTTAACTATAAAACTCGTTGTAATAACAGAACAATAAAGCAATATCTGCAATCAAGAATTCAGTCTTTTCATGAATATTGATAAAGGAAGTGCGTAAACAGTAGGTTTAAATATAGACACTTATGTCCACGGGAAATTATAGACAACGAAGCACGTTGCATTTTGACGACGATTACAAATAAAAGGTTAATATGCGTCATAACAAAGTATAGATGGTTGATACTGATTACATTTAAAGCTAATTTATATTAATAGTAACACGCCATCCATGTAAAAGTGACCCTGTGGGGATCTGGGTTAGAATAGGTCCTCAGTACCCCTTGCTTGTCGTAAAAGGCGACTAAATGTGGCGGTCCTTCGGATGAGACCGTATAAACCGAGGCCCCGTGTCACAGCAGGTGTGGCACGATAAAGATCCCTCCCTGCTCAAAGGCCCTGAGTGCCGAGCATAGGCCTAAATTTGCAGCCCTTCACCGGCAATGGTGACGTCTCCATATCAGTGAAATATTCTGGAGCGGGACGTAAAACAGTATACAATCAATCAATCAATCCATGTAAAAGTGAGTTGTATCTCAAAGGGCTTACCTCGTTTTCTTGACGCCGTGATTATTTATCAAACTAAACGTAGCGACTGCGTCACGTGGTGGATTTACTTAAAAATAGACATTATTCTCCTTGCAGGATAATAAATAACTATAATTTGATAACTTTATAACAAATTTTATTTAAATGGTGTAATTTACAGCATTTTCGTAACTTTTATTGGTAAACAAAATATCTGAATTTTTTGCCGTATTTTAAAATGACGCACATTATAGCGTTTATTACTTTAATTAAAAAAAGATATGTATTCTTTGTAGTTCTACTCTGTGTTCTTTTCTTTGTCATTTTTTTTGAAATACAAAATTCATTCTAATGCTGATCATCTTAACGTTTTCCACAATAAGAGAGATAATGAAGAAAAATATAGAAAAAACTTTTTTATCATATTTGTCATTATCTTGATTATAAAAAAAAATAAAAAAAAATTATGCTTTATAAGTTTGTTATCGATGGATTTATCAAAACATATCAATAACTTACTCAGTTTTCTAAAAAAAAAATGCATACCAGAGACACTAATTAATCCCAGGATGAATAAACATCACACGCAAAAAAAAATCATTAAATATTTATTTATTTAAGGAATGAAGCTTATTTTAACTTATGTTATCTGGTGTAACATAACTTGGGGCAGTTTACGCTTTATAAACCGCGAAGCAGTTTATAAGAAAGCGTAAATTGCCCCAAGTTATGTTAAATCGGATAACATAAGTTGAAATTAGCTTCATTCCTTATAATCTAATTTCAATGTAGACAATGACACAATTTTTTTCCATTTTTATCTTCGGAAAAAGGCTTTAAATATCGCATATTTTAAAGTTAACGGCAAGCGGAGTGTTACGTTTTTGACGTAATTCATTGTGAATTAGGCAAGTTATGTTATACAAAATGGATAAAACCGTTTAACCAATCAAATGACGTGTTACAACTGAAATTAAATTATTTATATATAACTAAGGAAAATAATTCATTAAATTACTTACCTTTAAGATTATGTTTATCTTATTCAGAAGAATATTCCAAATGTTAAGCATCATATTCTTGTTATTTTGAGACCAACTATATTGTGAATTAAGGTTTGTAATTTTAAATCCCAACTCTTCAGTAGAACATGTAACGAATTGTTAGATAGAAAATAAAACTTTGTATGGAATCATCGGTCCATAAACATCTTTATACATTATTTCTTTTACAACGATGCTAAATGTTGATTATTGTAAACCGCATTTTTTTTATTTTTACAAACCTTGGTGACTTTTTACATGCTTAAAGCTGATCGTCAGCATTAAAAGAAGAATCATATCAATTTCTTATCTAATTTTTGAATAGGATCATCATGTTAAATTAATCATTGTGTTTGTGACATTTAGCGAGTTTTAAAGTAATATCATTAAGGTTTTAACATACAAAGCTAAAGTAATTTAATTTATAGCCATTTGTATTTATGCTTCTTTTTCCATCACCTATATCTCAAAAATACAAGCACACATATGAGTGTTGAAAAGAGTTTTATTAATCAAACATGCTAATATTCTGATAAAATTAAGTACTAAACTTGTAAAACTTTGTTAATAAAGGATTACAAAAGAGGAATTGTCAATGTAAAGAAATATTTATATTCAGTTTACCTGTTTACACATCTCATAAAATGCAAGTTGAATGATACAAAAATTACAAGGAAATATGTATATGCTTTATATCCACTAAACTGCATCACATGATTAATATATATATATATAGGTCCTTTGTTCACAAAAAATAAATGTCTACTTAACAAATCAATTCTTGATTATCACTAAACCCTGTTTTATAATTTCATTGATAAGTACTGAGAGATATCGTATTAATACATCCCTATTTTCCTCCACAAACATGTAATATATGTACTTCATACTAGTATTTTTTATGAAGTGCAAAACGGTTTGTCATTACATACACGTAGTTTAATATATACAGGACATCTAAACGCAAAAATGCTCAAAACATTTTTTAATGCACTTCCTAAAATTTATGCTGGCATCATACATACAATCGAAACAGGAATTTGTTATTCTAAGACATAACTTGATTAAGAAAACATTCTCAAAAAAATACACTGAAATATTGAACATCATTTGTAACACTTAACTAATGGATATGATACAGAGCTGTTATTGTTACATGTATTCAAAACTTTAACAAACAAAAACGACCATGAGTTTTGCTTACTTT